>NC_041044.1:44292992-44417992 GCF_900634775.1 Gouania willdenowi
ATCCAGGCATGGGAGGAGGAAGCAGAGAACCACTGCAGAGAATGGAGCCGAAGAGGATCGTTAACCTGTCAGTTAATGACCACGTGCAGCTAAACAAGGCAGAGAACGCCTGGAAACCCAAAACCAACAAATCAGTGTGCAGCTCTCAACCTAAGAAGCAGGAGGAGAGGGACTCGGAGCAAACAAGGGACTTGCTCAAACAGTTCCGCAGTATCCTGAACAAACTCACCCCACAGAAGTTTGAGAAGCTCATGACACAGATACAGATGCTGACCATCGACACTGAAGAGAGGTTTTTTTTTAAAAGGTTTGTCATCTGACCTCACCTTTGAAAAAGCCCATCTCTGAAACCAGCTTTTTCAGAGATCTATGCCAACATGTGCAGCTTCCTTAATGGGCTTGAAGTCCAAAGCGAAAGAAAATCCAGGATGCCAAGCAGATTTTCGCAAGCTCCCTTCCTAAAACGATGTCAGGAAGGAGTTTGAAAAAGACAAAGACGCTAATGAGGTCTTTCAGAAGAAAGAACAAGAATTGGAAGCGGCCTCTGGGGAGGAGGACAAGCAGCGTGTCCGGGAAGAGTTAGAAGATGCTAAGATAAGGCCAGGAGACGCTCGCTTGGCAATATCAAGTTCGTCGGCGAGTTATTTAAACTTCAAATGATCAGAGAGGTCATCATGCATGACTGTATCATGAAGCTTCTAAAAAACCATGACGATCAGTCCCTGGAGGCCCTGTGCAAGCTGCTGTCCACCATCGGCAAGGAACTTGACGTGAAAAAGGAGAAGCATCGTGTGGACCAGTACTTCCAACAGATGGAGGAAATGGTAAAAGAGAAGAAGACCTCCTCAAGGATGCACTTCATGATGCAGGATGTCCTGGACCTCAGAACAAACAATTGGGTGCCTCGTCGAGTGAACCAGGGTCCAAAGACCATTGACCAGATCCGAGAGCAGGCAAAAATGGAGGAGCAGATGGAAGGACCACACCATCTGAGACCAAGACCTGCCCAAAACCAGAATGCACCAAGACAAGACGTTTGGGAGTCGAGACCAAGAACGAAACGATATTAAATCAAATAAAATATGTAAATCATGACAAGGTTTCACAGTTGATTCTCTCTTTAGTTTTTTGTTTCTTTTAAATACATTTGATGGACAAAAAATAAACTCATACAGTATGTAAAAAAAAAAAAGTAACATGAATCTAACCCTGTATTGCATGTTTTTTTTTTTTTTTGCCTTAGGGCAACACAGGAAAATGACATTGTATGAATGATTACAGACATAACTATTTACTGTGACTGATTCATAATATGTTTTTTGTTTTTAGCTGTAAATTGACTGAAAAGTTTGGCTCTAATTTCCTCTGTTTTTTTTGTCTCATCTCATTGGTTTTCTGAGGTTTGTTTGGGTCTGTTGGTTTATATTACTAGTTTGGTTTGTATTCATATGATTTTTACTTTGTCAAGTGTTCATTGTCTCGGGTCTTAGTTGTGGTTCCTTTGAGTTTGTGTCACTACTGGTCTGTCTGTACACCTGTTTGGTTGATGGAATTATCAGGTCATCCACAGGTGCACTGATTAGGCAGTGGCTAATCAAGTGGCTGTGTTCAAAATGACAAACTAATGTAGTACAGACTATACACTCAATGAGTGTATACTGTCTACTATACTATCAGTATGATTAGGATGGTGGCCGTTCCCACTGAAGTATACTTCCAAGTTGAAACCAATGTGTTGTCATCAAGCTCTGCAGAAGCATAATAACGAGTCATTGATTTGATTCAGGTGTGTTAGAGCAAGGAGACATCTGAAAGTCTCAGGAATCCGGCCCTCGAGGACTGGAGTGGGGCACCCCAGTTCTGCTTGATCATTTTGTTGTTTAAAATTTAAAATTCAGATCTTTCAAAGTTGGAGAAATAACAGAGATATTTAGCCTCTGGATGCTTCAGGTTTTGGCTGTTGTAGGTTTAAAATGCATCTTGGGAAACTTGGAAGTATACTTCAGTGGGAACAGCCACCATCCTAATCACACTAATAGTATAGTAGACAGTATACACTCATTGAGTGTATAGTCTGTACTACATTAGTTTGTAATTTTGAGCACAGCCCGTGATTAGCCATTGCCTAATCAGTGCACCTGTGGCTGACCTGATAATTCCATCAACCAAACAGGTGTACAGACAGACCAGTAGTGACACAAACTCAAAGGAACCACAACTAAGACCCAAGACAATGAACACTTGACAAAGTAAAAATCATATGAATACAAACCAAACTAGTGATATAAACCAACAGACCCAAACAAACCTCAGAAAACTAATGAGATCAGACCAAAAAACAGGAAAATTGAGGCAAACACTTTAAATCGTTAGCCAAGTTAAGCATTTCAAATTTTGCAAACACAAACTATGGTGAATCAATAGCAACATAGGTTTATCCTTACTCTTACATTTTGGTCCTTAAAAAAAAGAAAAAAGCGCTTGCAGAGGATAAATTTAGTAAACAGGTGCCAACAAATGTGTAACAGTTGCCGTGGCTGCAAGATGAAAGGAAAAAGAACCATTCAATGATTACTTTCAGTATAGCTTCTCTTAGTGCTAGTGGTTGGGTTAGACAAACTCTCTCACTGATTGGAGTATATAGAGGTTAAACAAACAATATTTGTGTATTTTAAAAGCTTTAAATCTGATGAAAAATGGCTGCTGCAGGTGAACCCCTAAACAAAGCAGCCCATCTTATGATGACACCTATTTTCTTCATAGCAGAGTATGGCCCCCGACTCTGTATGGCCACGCCTCAGCAGTGTCCTGTTCCTGCAGGTCCTCGTGATGGTATGGATGCTCCCCCACCTCCCGGGGAGGCTACACCACCTCCTCAAATACCTGCCTACCCTGCACCCCTCCCTGACCCCATCCCTACCAACAAGGAAGGCGTGGACACTAAAGAGGTGGAAGAGGAAATGACCCTTGCTCCTTCCTCCACCAGCAATGGTGTGGCACAGGTGGAGTCAGAGACGTTGAGTGTCAGCTCACATGCACCCCACCAGCTAGAGCCCCCCCTAGAGAAAGAGGAACTCCCTCCTCGGCCTGCTACCCCCGCCCTCACAGAAACTCCTGTGCAAGCGGAGGATTCTCCTCAGCCCACCACACCTGACAAGGTGAACCAGTCCAAAGAGGAGCAAAGGAAGCCAGTCATCAAGAAGTATGAGCGAGAGTTTCTGCTTCAACTCCAGTTCGTCCCAGCCAACTTGATCAAGCCTCCAGGTCTCCCTGACATAACTGATGTCATCCTCCAAAAGACCAATAGAAACCCTCTGCTCACACATGAGCCCTGGTGCAAACCTAAGATGAACCGTGGCCCTGACTTCACGCCACAATTTGCCAACTTTGGACATCCAGGCATGGGAGGAGGAAGCAGAGAACCACTGCAGAGAATGGAGCCGAAGAGGATCGTTAACCTGTCAGTTAATGACCACGTGCAGCTAAACAAGGCAGAGAACGCCTGGAAACCCAAAACCAACAAATCAGTGTGCAGCTCTCAACCTAAGAAGCAGGAGGAGAGGGACTCGGAGCAAACAAGGGACTTGCTCAAACAGTTCCGCAGTATCCTGAACAAACTCACCCCACAGAAGTTTGAGAAGCTCATGACACAGATACAGATGCTGACCATCGACACTGAAGAGAGGTTAAAAGGTGTCATTGACCTCACCTTTGAAAAAGCCATCTCTGAACCAGCTTTTTCAGAGATCTATGCCAACATGTGCAGCTTCCTTAATGGGCTTGAAGTCCAAAGCGAAGAAAATCCAGGATGCCAAGCAGATTTTCGCAAGCTCCTTCTAAAACGATGTCAGAAGGAGTTTGAAAAAGACAAAGACGCTAATGAGGTCTTTCAGAAGAAAGAACAAGAATTGGAAGCGGCCTCTGGGGAGGAGGACAAGCAGCGTGTCCGGGAAGAGTTAGAAGATGCTAAAGATAAGGCCAGGAGACGCTCGCTTGGCAATATCAAGTTCGTCGGCGAGTTATTTAAACTTCAAATGATCAGAGAGGTCATCATGCATGACTGTATCATGAAGCTTCTAAAAAACCATGACGATCAGTCCCTGGAGGCCCTGTGCAAGCTGCTGTCCACCATCGGCAAGGAACTTGACGTGAAAAAGGAGAAGCATCGTGTGGACCAGTACTTCCAACAGATGGAGGAAATGGTAAAAGAGAAGAAGACCTCCTCAAGGATGCGCTTCATGATGCAGGATGTCCTGGACCTCAGAACAAACAATTGGGTGCCTCGTCGAGTGAACCAGGGTCCAAAGACCATTGACCAGATCCGAGAGCAGGCAAAAATGGAGGAGCAGATGGAAGGACCACACCATCTGAGACCAAGACCTGCCCAAAACCAGAATGCACCAAGACAAGACGTTTGGGAGTCGAGACCAAGAACGAAACGATATTAAATCAAATAAAATATGTAAATCATGACAAGGTTTCACAGTTGATTCTCTCTTTAGTTTTTTGTTTCTTTTAAATACATTTGATGGACAAAAAATAAACTCATACAGTATGTAAAAAAAAAAAAAGTAACATGAATCTAACCCTGTATTGCATGTTTTTTTTTTTTTTTTTGCCTTAGGGCAACACAGGAAAATGACATTGTATGAATGATTACAGACATAACTATTTACTGTGACTGATTCATAATATGTTTTTTGTTTTTAGCTGTAAATTGACTGAAAAGTTTGGCTCTAATTTCCTCTGTTTTTTTTGTCTCATCTCATTGGTTTTCTGAGGTTTGTTTGGGTCTGTTGGTTTATATTACTAGTTTGGTTTGTATTCATATGATTTTTACTTTGTCAAGTGTTCATTGTCTCGGGTCTTAGTTGTGGTTCCTTTGAGTTTGTGTCACTACTGGTCTGTCTGTACACCTGTTTGGTTGATGGAATTATCAGGTCATCCACAGGTGCACTGATTAGGCAGTGGCTAATCAAGTGGCTGTGTTCAAAATGACAAACTAATGTAGTACAGACTATACACTCAATGAGTGTATACTGTCTACTATACTATCAGTATGATTAGGATGGTGGCCGTTCCCACTGAAGTATACTTCCAAGTTGAAACCAATGTGTTGTCATCAAGCTCTGCAGAAGCATAATAACGAGTCATTGATTTGATTCAGGTGTGTTAGAGCAAGGAGACATCTGAAAGTCTCAGGAATCCGGCCCTCGAGGACTGGAGTGGGGCACCCCAGTTCTGCTTGATCATTTTGTTGTTTAAAATTTAAAATTCAGATCTTTCAAAGTTGGAGAAATAACAGAGATATTTAGCCTCTGGATGCTTCAGGTTTTGGCTGTTGTAGGTTTAAAATGCATCTTGGGAAACTTGGAAGTATACTTCAGTGGGAACAGCCACCATCCTAATCACACTAATAGTATAGTAGACAGTATACACTCATTGAGTGTATAGTCTGTACTACATTAGTTTGTAATTTTGAGCACAGCCCGTGATTAGCCATTGCCTAATCAGTGCACCTGTGGCTGACCTGATAATTCCATCAACCAAACAGGTGTACAGACAGACCAGTACTGACACAAACTCAAAGGAACCACAACTAAGACCCAAGACAATGAACACTTGACAAAGTAAAAATCATATGAATACAAACCAAACTAGTAATATAAACCAACAGACCCAAACAAACCTCAGAAAACTAATGAGATCAGACCAAAAAACAGGAAAATTGAGGCAAACACTTTAAATCGTTAGCCAAGTTAAGCATTTCAAATTTTGCAAACACAAACTATGGTGAATCAATAGCAACATAGGTTTATCCTTACTCTTACATTTTGGTCCTTAAAAAAAAGAAAAAAGCGCTTGCAGAGGATAAATTTAGTAAACAGGTGCCAACAAATGTGTAACAGTTGCCGTGGCTGCAAGATGAAAGGAAAAAGAACCATTCAATGATTACTTTCAGTATAGCTTCTCTTAGTGCTAGTGGTTGGGTTAGACAAACTCTCTCACTGATTGGAGTATATAGAGGTTAAACAAACAATATTTGTGTATTTTAAAAGCTTTAAATCTGATGAAAAATGGCTGCTGCAGGTGAACCCCTAAACAAAGCAGCCCATCTTATGATGACACCTATTTTCTTCATAGCAGAGTATGGCCCCCGACTCTGTATGGCCACGCCTCAGCAGTGTCCTGTTCCTGCAGGTCCTCGTGATGGTATGGATGCTCCCCCACCTCCCGGGGAGGCTACACCACCTCCTCAAATACCTGCCTACCCTGCACCCCTCCCTGACCCCATCCCTACCAACAAGGAAGGCGTGGACACTAAAGAGGTGGAAGAGGAAATGACCCTTGCTCCTTCCTCCACCAGCAATGGTGTGGCACAGGTGGAGTCAGAGACGTTGAGTGTCAGCTCACATGCACCCCACCAGCTGGAGCCCCCCCTAGAGAAAGAGGAACTCCCTCCTCGGCCTGCTACCCCCGCCCTCACAGAAACTCCTGTGCAAGCGGAGGATTCTCCTCAGCCCACCACACCTGACAAGGTGAACCAGTCCAAAGAGGAGCAAAGGAAGCCAGTCATCAAGAAGTATGAGCGAGAGTTTCTGCTTCAACTCCAGTTCGTCCCAGCCAACTTGATCAAGCCTCCAGGTCTCCCTGACATAACTGATGTCATCCTCCAAAAGACCAATAGAAACCCTCTGCTCACACATGAGCCCTGGTGCAAACCTAAGACGAACCGTGGCCCTGACTTCACGCCACAATTTGCCAACTTTGGACATCCAGGCATGGGAGGAGGAAGCAGAGAACCACTGCAGAGAATGGAGCCGAAGAGGATCGTTAACCTGTCAGTTAATGACCACGTGCAGCTAAACAAGGCAGAGAACGCCTGGAAACCCAAAACCAACAAATCAGTGTGCAGCTCTCAACCTAAGAAGCAGGAGGAGAGGGACTCGGAGCAAACAAGGGACCTGCTCAAACAGTTCCGCAGTATCCTGAACAAACTCACCCCACAGAAGTTTGAGAAGCTCATGACACAGATACAGATGCTGACCATCGACACTGAAGAGAGGTTAAAAGGTGTCATTGACCTCACCTTTGAAAAAGCCATCTCTGAACCAGCTTTTTCAGAGATCTATGCCAACATGTGCAGCTTCCTTAATGGGCTTGAAGTCCAAAGCGAAGAAAATCCAGGATGCCAAGCAGATTTTCGCAAGCTCCTTCTAAAACGATGTCAGAAGGAGTTTGAAAAAGACAAAGACGCTAATGAGGTCTTTCAGAAGAAAGAACAAGAATTGGAAGCGGCCTCTGGGGAGGAGGACAAGCAGCGTGTCCGGGAAGAGTTAGAAGATGCTAAAGATAAGGCCAGGAGACGCTCGCTTGGCAATATCAAGTTCGTCGGCGAGTTATTTAAACTTCAAATGATCAGAGAGGTCATCATGCATGACTGTATCATGAAGCTTCTAAAAAACCATGACGATCAGTCCCTGGAGGCCCTGTGCAAGCTGCTGTCCACCATCGGCAAGGAACTTGACGTGAAAAAGGAGAAGCATCGTGTGGACCAGTACTTCCAACAGATGGAGGAAATGGTAAAAGAGAAGAAGACCTCCTCAAGGATGCGCTTCATGATGCAGGATGTCCTGGACCTCAGAACAAACAATTGGGTGCCTCGTCGAGTGAACCAGGGTCCAAAGACCATTGACCAGATCCGAGAGCAGGCAAAAATGGAGGAGCAGATGGAAGGACCACACCATCTGAGACCAAGACCTGCCCAAAACCAGAATGCACCAAGACAAGACGTTTGGGAGTCGAGACCAAGAACGAAACGATATTAAATCAAATAAAATATGTAAATCATGACAAGGTTTCACAGTTGATTCTCTCTTTAGTTTTTTGTTTCTTTTAAATACATTTGATGGACAAAAAATAAACTCATACAGTATGTAAAAAAAAAAAAAAGTAACATGAATCTAACCCTGTATTGCATGTTTTGTTTTTTTTTTGCCTTAGGGCAACACAGGAAAATGACATTGTATGAATGATTACAGACATAACTATTTACTGTGACTGATTCATAATATGTTTTTTGTTTTTAGCTGTAAATTGACTGAAAAGTTTGGCTCTAATTTCCTCTGTTTTTTTTGTCTCATCTCATTGGTTTTCTGAGGTTTGTTTGGGTCTGTTGGTTTATATTACTAGTTTGGTTTGTATTCATATGATTTTTACTTTGTCAAGTGTTCATTGTCTCGGGTCTTAGTTGTGGTTCCTTTGAGTTTGTGTCACTACTGGTCTGTCTGTACACCTGTTTGGTTGATGGAATTATCAGGTCATCCACAGGTGCACTGATTAGGCAGTGGCTAATCAAGTGGCTGTGTTCAAAATGACAAACTAATGTAGTACAGACTATACACTCAATGAGTGTATACTGTCTACTATACTATCAGTATGATTAGGATGGTGGCCGTTCCCACTGAAGTATACTTCCAAGTTGAAACCAATGTGTTGTCATCAAGCTCTGCAGAAGCATAATAACGAGTCATTGATTTGATTCAGGTGTGTTAGAGCAAGGAGACATCTGAAAGTCTCAGGAATCCGGCCCTCGAGGACTGGAGTGGGGCACCCCAGTTCTGCTTGATCATTTTGTTGTTTAAAATTTAAAATTCAGATCTTTCAAAGTTGGAGAAATAACAGAGATATTTAGCCTCTGGATGCTTCAGGTTTTGGCTGTTGTAGGTTTAAAATGCATCTTGGGAAACTTGGAAGTATACTTCAGTGGGAACAGCCACCATCCTAATCACACTAATAGTATAGTAGACAGTATACACTCATTGAGTGTATAGTCTGTACTACATTAGTTTGTAATTTTGAGCACAGCCCGTGATTAGCCATTGCCTAATCAGTGCACCTGTGGCTGACCTGATAATTCCATCAACCAAACAGGTGTACAGACAGACCAGTACTGACACAAACTCAAAGGAACCACAACTAAGACCCAAGACAATGAACACTTGACAAAGTAAAAATCATATGAATACAAACCAAACTAGTAATATAAACCAACAGACCCAAACAAACCTCAGAAAACTAATGAGATCAGACCAAAAAACAGGAAAATTGAGGCAAACACTTTAAATCGTTAGCCAAGTTAAGCATTTCAAATTTTGCAAACACAAACTATGGTGAATCAATAGCAACATAGGTTTATCCTTACTCTTACATTTTGGTCCTTAAAAAAAAGAAAAAAGCGCTTGCAGAGGATAAATTTAGTAAACAGGTGCCAACAAATGTGTAACAGTTGCCGTGGCTGCAAGATGAAAGGAAAAAGAACCATTCAATGATTACTTTCAGTATAGCTTCTCTTAGTGCTAGTGGTTGGGTTAGACAAACTCTCTCACTGATTGGAGTATATAGAGGTTAAACAAACAATATTTGTGTATTTTAAAAGCTTTAAATCTGATGAAAAATGGCTGCTGCAGGTGAACCCCTAAACAAAGCAGCCCATCTTATGATGACACCTATTTTCTTCATAGCAGAGTATGGCCCCCGACTCTGTATGGCCAGGCCTCAGCAGTGTCCTGTTCCTGCAGGTCCTCGTGATGGTATGGATGCTCCCCCACCTCCCGGGGAGGCTACACCACCTCCTCAAATACCTGCCTACCCTGCACCCCTCCCTGACCCCATCCCTACCAACAAGGAAGGCGTGGACACTAAAGAGGTGGAAGAGGAAATGACCCTTGCTCCTTCCTCCACCAGCAATGGTGTGGCACAGGTGGAGTCAGAGACGTTGAGTGTCAGCTCACATGCACCCCACCAGCTGGAGCCCCCCCTAGAGAAAGAGGAACTCCCTCCTCGGCCTGCTACCCCCGCCCTCACAGAAACTCCTGTGCAAGCGGAGGATTCTCCTCAGCCCACCACACCTGACAAGGTGAACCAGTCCAAAGAGGAGCAAAGGAAGCCAGTCATCAAGAAGTATGAGCGAGAGTTTCTGCTTCAACTCCAGTTCGTCCCAGCCAACTTGATCAAGCCTCCAGGTCTCCCTGACATAACTGATGTCATCCTCCAAAAGACCAATAGAAACCCTCTGCTCACACATGAGCCCTGGTGCAAACCTAAGACGAACCGTGGCCCTGACTTCACGCCACAATTTGCCAACTTTGGACATCCAGGCATGGGAGGAGGAAGCAGAGAACCACTGCAGAGAATGGAGCCGAAGAGGATCGTTAACCTGTCAGTTAATGACCACGTGCAGCTAAACAAGGCAGAGAACGCCTGGAAACCCAAAACCAACAAATCAGTGTGCAGCTCTCAACCTAAGAAGCAGGAGGAGAGGGACTCGGAGCAAACAAGGGACTTGCTCAAACAGTTCCGCAGTATCCTGAACAAACTCACCCCACAGAAGTTTGAGAAGCTCATGACACAGATACAGATGCTGACCATCGACACTGAAGAGAGGTTAAAAGGTGTCATTGACCTCACCTTTGAAAAAGCCATCTCTGAACCAGCTTTTTCAGAGATCTATGCCAACATGTGCAGCTTCCTTAATGGGCTTGAAGTCCAAAGCGAAGAAAATCCAGGATGCCAAGCAGATTTTCGCAAGCTCCTTCTAAAACGATGTCAGAAGGAGTTTGAAAAAGACAAAGACGCTAATGAGGTCTTTCAGAAGAAAGAACAAGAATTGGAAGCGGCCTCTGGGGAGGAGGACAAGCAGCGTGTCCGGGAAGAGTTAGAAGATGCTAAAGATAAGGCCAGGAGACGCTCGCTTGGCAATATCAAGTTCGTCGGCGAGTTATTTAAACTTCAAATGATCAGAGAGGTCATCATGCATGACTGTATCATGAAGCTTCTAAAAAACCATGACGATCAGTCCCTGGAGGCCCTGTGCAAGCTGCTGTCCACCATCGGCAAGGAACTTGACGTGAAAAAGGAGAAGCATCGTGTGGACCAGTACTTCCAACAGATGGAGGAAATGGTAAAAGAGAAGAAGACCTCCTCAAGGATGCGCTTCATGATGCAGGATGTCCTGGACCTCAGAACAAACAATTGGGTGCCTCGTCGAGTGAACCAGGGTCCAAAGACCATTGACCAGATCCGAGAGCAGGCAAAAATGGAGGAGCAGATGGAAGGACCACACCATCTGAGACCAAGACCTGCCCAAAACCAGAATGCACCAAGACAAGACGTTTGGGAGTCGAGACCAAGAACGAAACGATATTAAATCAAATAAAATATGTAAATCATGACAAGGTTTCACAGTTGATTCTGTCTTTAGTTTTTTGTTTCTTTTAAATACATTGTGTTTGGGGTTCACGTTAAAAAAATGAAATGTTTGTTGGAATGAGGTGATGTCACTGGGAATACTGGGAACAAACATAGATTTAACCCGATCACCGTCTGGGGAAGAAACAGAAAAAAATACAGAAAGAATCAAAAACAAAAATAAAAATATGCAGAATGCAGAAAAAAATACAAAATGACAACAAAAAGGGCCAAAATTGCAGAAAAAGATACAATGAATTGACTCCAAAAACACAATATGGTGAGAAAAATGCACAACGTAAAACACAAAAGGCAACTACAAAAATATACAATAGAAATATGCAAAATGGAGGTTTAGACGAGTCCAGGAGTTCTGGTCGTGACTGTGTGAAGACGACTCTGTGACTTCTGAGTTGTAAATTTATTCTGATGTGAGAACAATGTATTATTCAGGTTTAACTAATTTTAATTTTAATGGGTTCTTAGTCAGCGCTCAGCAGGGATTTAATGATTCCTGGATTCATTTCAGCAGCTGCTCAGGATCAAGTTCATTATTTCAGCTCCTGATCTTTGATCGGATTCTGTCTGAGCGTCCATTGTTTTACCTGTGTGTGTGTGTGTGTGTGCGTGTGTGTGTGCGTGTGTGTGTGTGTGCGTGTGTATGTGACTCAATCTATAAATTCCTGCATTAATTTCTTGATGCCTTTGCTGCAGCAACAGTGTGAATTATTGGTTCTTCATATTTTTTAAAGAATTATTCCTCATTAGTGACGTAAGTTGCTCTCCACAGTTTGTCTGTGATTGTGATTGGTCTGACGCTGCTAACTCTGCCCCCTGTCACAGTAGCGCACATGTAGCCAGGCTAAAATCACCTGGCTTAGTGAACGTGTTTATATCCTGCTTCATAGTACAGCTGCTCTCTGTCAGAGAATGTTTGGTTGGGTGAAGCTAACAGAGATAAATCAGGATATACTGATCCAGCTTCATAGTACAGGCTCGTGATAACTCTAATTACACACAATAACACACATAATGAGAGAAAAATGAAAGGAAAGACAACAAAAACCCACAAATTTACTGCAAAAACACATATGACCACTACAAATACACACAAAAATACCCAAAAAAATCAACAAAAGCGAGAACAGAAATGAATACAGTTACACACAACAACGTGATAATGCATGTGGTGACACGTTAATTACACACAAGAACACACACATGGAGAAAAAACTATAGAAAATGACAAGAAAAACACAAATTCACTGCAAAACCAAATACTGTATGACGACAAATACACACAAAAATAACAGAAAAATAAACTAAGCGAGAACTGAAATGACGCTAATTACTAGAGTTGAGCAGGTATCCGGTATGGATAAAGCACTTTTGTCGAGTATTATACGAGTAATACGAGTCAATATCTGTGCTTAGATTGAATGTAAATGGTCATTGTGTGTCTGTAGCTGTGTCTGTCTGTCAGTCTGACTGTAAATACTTTAATAATCAGCAATAAATATAACAATTTCTGATCAACCCATATCAATTGAACGCTTAAAAATACTTAACGGTTAAAGCCCCGCCCATTTCAATACATCCCGACCCACTTCTGATTTAAATCCCGCACACTTTCAGGCTAGGCCCCACCCACTCCAAGTACAGATACTGTACATATACAGATGGTGCTGTACTCGCTCATCCCTACTAATTACACACAAAATGAAACAACAGTTGTTCCCAGTGTTGATGCTCAGATTTAGTGATTATTCTAAATGCTGATAATCTAATGTTGTGGCCTCAGATCAGATCAATCATTGATCAAAGTCATTCATCTCTGTTTTTACAGTTTAAAGACTTTAAAGTTTTCCTCACACTCCTAAATAACACTCACAGCTCATAAAAACACCAATAGAGACACTTTGGAACAATGAAGTGGAACTAAATAGAAATAGAACACTGTGATTATTATTATTAATAATAATAATAATAATAGTCTAACTCTGGACTGTGTCCCTGTTCTAATCCGATAGACCTCCTGCTCGTGTCCCTGAACGCTGACGGACAGAGATCTGGAGCGGGATAATGAGTCGGCCCGGGAGCGCTCCTTTTGTTTCACAGCGTCTCTAAAAGGTTACGTTGACCAATTAAAAATGGTGTTTAAAAAGGTCAGAGCCCTTTGTTAAAAGGCTGGGGAGAAGCCGCCTCATTACTGAGGCTTCATCACGCTTCATTACCAAGTGTGTGGCATTGTTTAAACACCGTTGGAGCACAGTGAGCTAACCACGCTAATGAAGCTAACAAAGCTAACGCTAACTCAGCACTAGAGCTACAAACCGCTATCAGATCGCTGCTTCCGACTATATTTATTCTGTTATTTTTGTGTGTATTTGTAATTGTTAACTGTTTTTGCAGTAAATTTGTCAGTTTTTGTGTACTTATGTTGTCCTTATGTATTTTTGCTGTTTTGTGTGTTTTTTTGCATTTTCTTTCGGGGCCACACTAAATTAGACTAACAGCCATATGTGGTCCCCTGGCCGCCTGTTGCCCACATCTGCGTTACAACATGTAACACATTTTGTGTAAGTGTTTGACCCTCACCTTGTTGGTTTTTTGGCCTGAAAAGTCGTTTTTTGTGAGTAGGTATTTGTTGTGTTCTTCCTTTCTCTGACTACGGTCAAAAATGAATTCTAATCAATGACGTTGATATTAAAACAGATCAATAAATGAAACCATGTGAAACATACACACACAAACATCCCTCGTACAAATATTTCAGACGCTTTTCTCCGATTTATTTGGAATCTGCTTTTGATTTCATTGCCTCAAAGATAATAGTTTTAATGAGTGTCAGTGCTCTCATTAGTTCCAAATGAGGCGAGCAGCTGTTAGCACACAGTCGTTACACACTCATTGATCCACTTTGGTATCGTCAACAACAACATATAACTGTACAATAACTGAGGCTGATGCTAAACTATGTAATCACTCACAGCTTCTTTATCTGCAGGAGAAGAAACGTTAAGTCTGTTTTTTTATATTATAATAACAACATCTAACGTTATGTGGATCAGACATGGACAACTGGCGGCCCGGGGGCCACATGCGGCCACTGGTGTAAATGTATTAGGTTCCCAAAATATATGCACTAAATGACTCACAAACAGACAAAAGCACTCAAAAGAATGCAATAAATTACAATAATAATATGAAGAGAACAAAAATGACTTCAATACAAATAAAGACAACAACAAAATGCATAATAACTACAAAAATGTTAATACAACATATACAAGATAACAACTAGAACAACAAAAAACATGTGCAAAGCAACAACAAAACATGCTACATGTAGCACCTAAATGCTGACTATGTAGCAGCTAGCACCTCATAGCTAAACATGTAGCAGCTAGCACCTCAATCCTAACCATGTAGCAGCTAGCACCTCCATGCTAAACATGTAGCAGCTAGCACCTCAATCCTAACCATGTAGCAGCTAGCACCTCAATGCTAACCATGTAGCAGCTAGCACCTCAATCCTAACCATGTAGCAGCTAGCACCTCAATCCTAACCATGTAGCAGCTAGCACCTCAATGCTAACCATGTAACAGCTAGCACCTCAATGCTAAACATGTAGCAGCTAGCACCTCAATGCTAAACATGTAGTAGCTAGTACCTTAATGCTAACATATAGCAGCTAGCAGATAAAATGGTCCTAGTGGGAGCAGACTCCACTGTACTTATTTCATGATATCCACACACATATATATATATATATATATATATATTTTTTTTTTTTTTTCTAACAATTTGACACTGTTCAGTTTCTTCTCTGGAATGTTCTGGACTAAGTGATTTTTTTTAATACAAACACATTTGTTTTAGAAAGTTTACAAAAAATCCAGAAAAGCATGAATATATCTTATTTAACAATGCAATCATAATATTCTTTATTCCTATAACACATTATGTTAGCACTCAGTGATGGAAATAATAAACATAATTTAGTTGTTTAAGCTCATTTACAGTTTTCATTGATTCAGTCATAAACCAACATACATTTAAACTGGAAAATATTGTTAGGCCACTAACTGAGATTAATTAAAAACTAAGTCTGTATTTAATTAGATATTTTGTTGTAATTGAGTCCAATGGGAGAAAATCCCTTTTAAAGCACTGAATAATTGTATTATAGGTTGTATCAGTAGAACCCATGGTGACATCATGTTGGTGTTTATGGACCAACGCTAGGATCCTGTTTGTGGATTTCAGCTCTGCGTTCAACACCATCATCCCGGACATCCTTCACCAGAAACTCACCCAGCTCACCTGTCAGTGGATCACCAACTTCCTGTCTGACAGGAAGCAGCAAGTATGGCTGGGAAGCATCACATCTAGCACCCGGTCACTCAGCACTGGCGCCCCTCAGGGGTGTGTTCTCTCCCCACTGCTATTCTCCCTCTACACCAATGACTGCACCTCAGGGGACCCCTCTGTGAAACTCCTGAAGTTTGCAGACGACACCACCGTCATCGGTCTCTTCAGGGATGGGGACGAGTCTGCCTTCAGACGGGAGGTGGAACAGCTGGCTCTCTGGTACAGTCAGAACCATCTGGAACTGAACCTGCTCAAGACTGTGGAGATGACAGTGGACTTCAGGAGAAATCCCCCCCACTCCCCCCCCTTACCATTCTGAATAGCAAAGTGGCTACCGTGGACTCCTTCAGGTTCCTGGGATCCACAATCTCACAGGACCTGAAGTGGTCCTCCCACATAGACACAACCAGGAAAAAGGCACAGCAGAGGAAGTACTTCCTGCGTCAGCTGAGGAAGTTCAACCTGCCCCAGGAGCTGCTGATCATGTTCTACACCTCCATCATTCAGTCTGTTCTGTGCACCTCCATCACTGTCTGGTTTGGATCTACAACCAAACTAGACAGACACAGACTACAAAGGATAGTCAGGACTGCAGAAAAGATCATTGGTGTTGATCTGCCCTCCATCCAAGACTTATACCTGTCCAGGGTCAGGAAACGGGCAGGTAGCATCACTGCAGACCCCTCCCACCCTGCACACAATCTGTTTAAACTCCTCCCCTCCGGCAGACGCTACAGATCACTGTACGCCAAAACTTCCCGCCATAAAAACTGTTTCTTCCCCCAGGCTGTCACTCTGATCAACACTAAACAGTCATAGAGTGTCAGACCTGGTTCTGTTACTGTGAAATAACCTGGAACTAAACATAACAACCCTGGATCAACCTGTCACTGAGAATGTTCATGTACATAATATTTATTTAAATGTTCACCTGCACTACTGCACTATTATCTTATTATTATTAATGTATTTTTATTTTATTTTGTTATTATTTTTATTATTATTACTATTATTATTATCTTGTTATTTTATTTAGTTTGCACATATTAGTCTAACTACTCTTATATTTATGTTTATACTTCTTTTTTTAATTTATTTTTATTTTTCTTATTCTAGTTGATTGTTATTATTTAATGTTACACTATCTGAGAGAGCAAAGGTCACCAAGACAAATTCCTCGTGTGTATTCATACACTCTTGGTCAATAAAGTTGATTCTGATAAAACTATGATTAATCTTCACTCCATGAACTCCACATGTGCATTAAGATGTATTTGGTTGAAAATGAGCTGAGGGCTTTGGGACAGCTGGAGAACATCTGATCCATCGCAGCCTCTTCTTCTTCTTCTTCTATTTTTCTTTTTTCTGCTATGATTCATGACGGCTTGTGTTCCTGAACTGCTACAGATTGTTTTTATCCAAACACTCCTTCTCTGAATGCCTAATGAGAATTTGTCTGTTGTAATTATTCTTCCGTGTGGCGGCGCCGACACCAGAATCTTCACTGAAACTCACGGCAGCTGCAGAACGTTCCAGTCGATCCACTTTCCAAAGCCGCAGATCGGCGGAAATTTAAGGAACAAAGCCCAGCCCCCCCCCTTCCAATCTGCTGAGGATTTACTGGAGGTGAGGACGCCTTATCTATATGCAAATTATAAGTTATCAACCTCAATAAGTGTTGGACGAGGCGTCTGCAAACATGCTACAGCCTTCATTTGTCAGCCTGCCACGGTGGCCCACTTCCTAATGCAAAGCGTTCCATCTTAGGGCCATGGCAGCAACAAACACAGACAAATAGTGTGAGAGGAGAGGGGGGCGGGGCTAGTTAAGAACGCACCAGTCCGCCGCTGATAATGAGTCTGCTTTGTGTTGGCCACTTCATCTTTATAGATCTCTATAGCAAATGATAAAAACAAGAAGTCGCAGGAGAATGAAAAACAGCTCCGCGATACTAATTGGAGCACTTTGGAACACTTTCACGCACTGTGCAGAAGGGTGGTTTCCTTTCTAAGAAGAGGCATGAGAAAGAGGATTCACCAGGAATCAGAACGGGAAGGTATCCTTTCAAAATAAAGGACAACAGGTCCTCCTTGTATGAAGCGTTGATAAGTCATACTTGAGTAAAAGTCTCGCACTTTTACTTTTCTGATCAATCATGAGAAGTACGGGAACTTTTGTGGCTTCATGTTCTGTGTTGGACTTTCCATAAGATTACAGTCTGTTGTTCTCTTGAAGTCAAATCACCTTCAAGCCCAACTTCGAACCAAGATATCTCTGCATCTGCCGTTGCTATAGCAACATTTCACACTAACCACCAAGAACCATATTAATGCTTTAATTGCAGGAAAAAATAACACTGTTAAGCGCTCCAAACTGTGCAGAATTTTTCTCATTTCAAGAGTTCCCGGTATATCCATAATACTGATGCACAGGCTACAATAACAGCTTTGTTTGCGTTAACTTTAGCTTTTAAAAACATTGGATGAAAAACTAAAGCCCAGTTGTGTGTAAAATGTGCAAATAAGAGTTTGCCTATCACTGGAGCTTTGCAGCCCCCGCTACCACCTCAATGCTAAATAAGTAGCAGCTAGCACAGACAGCTAACATGGACACTGGACTCACTGGATAAATATCATTATCTGAAGGAGAGAAAAAGCAACAAGTTCAGTGTCAGAAAAGTGTTTTTACTGTTTATGATGTGTTCACTTATAGCACTACATATGACATTTTATTTCATTTGTATTTTCTATTATTTGGAGTACATTAATGTGAAATGTAGCCCTTGGGGCTAGACTCACATACAGAGGAATGTAAATGTCTATGTCTGCATCTGTTTAAACTGTTAAAAACAAACAATAAATAACTTTATAAAGCTACTTTGTTATATATCAATGTTTTGATCTGCCACAATAATGTAATTTAAATTAAAATATCTCAAGTTGAGGGCGTTTCTCAGCAATTTTTAGGTGCAACTCATATATAACATGTATGATCAAATGGTTGTAGTATAAGAGCTAATATTTGCAAGTGCTGTGCTTCAACGGTTTCTGTATTGTGACATCATGTGGTGACTCGACCTCTGGAGAACTGCAGCTTCCCCCAGGTTCCATTTTTAGTAGGTTTTTTTTTACTGATTTTTACTGCGTTCTGCCTCCAGCGGCTTAATTCAGACTCCACCACCACGAGATGTGCGTTTTCAGACTCAGGAGGACCAGCCCTATCCACTCATACCAGGCACGGCCCAATCCCAGCTCTGAATTAGACCCTCCAGAAATTAACTATTAATGCAAATTCAACCAATCCCCGCAAATTCTGTCCAATCACCGCAAATTTTAACCAACCTGACTAAAGATGGCACAATGTGGCTGGAGTACCTCCGCTTTGTGTAAGCCACATCAACCTTAGAAGCCTGCAGCCACTGGGAATCCCCCCGGTGTGATGGGAATCACCATTTAGTCTGGTTACAGACTGTGTCACAACAGCCAAACTGACTCTTTCAAGCCAAATAACGTGTCTCATGAACGCAACTGTTTAATGATCAGCTGCTGCTCTAGAAGAACTTTTAAAGATTAAACCTCTATTATTATTATGATCTTTGATAGAGCTTTATTACAGGTACCGTCTAAAATGGTAGCAGTGGCTAATATTATTGGTGCTAGCGCCCCCTGGTGGTATCTACACGCACACATTTACAAATTGCTGAACACACGAGACTCATAGGGAAATCACTATTTATTTATTTTATAAGTTTGTTTTTGTTTTACTTAAACAAACGGATTCTCTGCACTGGAAACCTTTAAAATGTGATGGAAATAATCCATATCTTGTTAAATTACTGTGAATCTGAGCTCTTTTCTGTATTGTTATGAAATAATTAAATCAGGTTTTTTGGCAAATTTACCAGTTTAGGCAAAGTTATAGAAAATAATAAAGCCTCAAAATGATGCAGTTTTTTGAAAAAGCTGCCACTAAATCAGGCATTTTAGGCTGGAGGAACTGTCTGAATGTGAAGTTCTTGAGTGTCAGAAACAGGAAGTAGAAATAGAGTCTACACTATGACGTCACACTACGGAAAAAGCCGAAGCACAGTATTTAACACTACGCTCTCAAAATGCTGGACTACTCGTTGTTCCATTTGTCTCTAGAAGTAGTATAGGAGGAAGAGCTTTCAGTTATCAGGCCCCACTTCTCTGGAACCATCTACCAACCACGGTTCGGGGGGAAGACACCCTCTCTACCTTTAAGGTTAGGCTCAAAACATTCCTCTTTGGTAAAGCTTTTAGTTAGGAACCAGCTCATAGTTAAGATGCAATAGGCATAGACTGCCGGGGGGGTCTGGCATGCTCGGTTGGAGAGAGGTTGGAGAGGGCGTTAAGAGAGAGGTCATATAGGTTAGAGAGGGACCGGAGAGGGTCCCATTCCTCACTCTAACACTCCCTCTATGTCTGCTTCTTCCCTTGTGTGTTTGCTCCTGTTCTCCTTCTGGCTTTTGTCTTGCAGGTCCGTGGGATCCTCAGTGTGGAGTTACAGAGTCTCAACAACTCTGTCTCCACCCTTTCCTCTGCACACACCCAACACAGCATAACGTGGATGGCTGTTCATCATAGGAATGGGATCCACACAAGGTTCCTGCTGCTTAACAGAAGGTTTTCCTTGCCGCCATGATGAATTCATGTTGGGTGTGGGATACATATGTATGTGTATATACGTATATATGCATATGTGTGTATCCATAAAATGAAGAGTCCGTCCTTAAGACTGCTCTACTGTAAAGTGTCTTGAGATACCATTGGTTATGATTTGGCGCTATACAAATAAAAGATTGATTGATTGATTGATTGATTCTAATTTTTCTCTTATAATACAAACATTTTACCATACATATTATCTATTTTATTTTATAAATAACTTGTTTTTTCAGCCCACTAGGTTATAGAACTAAACATGTGAGTGTTAAAAGGCAAATGTGAATGTATATATAAAGAAAACACCAAATGGATGTTCTTTGTGGGAAAGTAAATGCTGCGTGAGAAAACAAGAGGAACAGTAGATGAAGACAAGACAAGATTGACAGAAGAAGAAATGCTCATAACAAATGTTTACTAACTGTGAGTGAAGCTCCGCCCATTGCTTTAGCTTTGGTAAATCCCATGAATTGGTTTGTAGCTCCTCCTCCTCCTAATATTAGCGTGTCCATCATGCTGTATATGATAATAAATGCTCTAAGTATTCAGTGTTAAACATCAAACGTTATCAGTGGTTTGTTCAGAGAGAAGCTCTTAGACTGGATCTGTTATCAGCTGAGACGTCTCTCACACAGCCAGCAAATGTTTAACGCTTGAATTCATATTCAGAGGAAGTGATTCAAGTGCTTTTTCTCCCTAATTGATCTGTCACATATCACATTTGGGAAGAAAAAGCCTGGAATGTTGTGGCCAGAGTGAATTGTGGCTCAATTTTTAGTGAGCTCAGGCAGAAGGTGAGCAGCCTGGAGGAGATAAGAACGTATTGGACGCCACTTCACTTCCATGCACTGGGCGTGTGCTGAGGAAAGAGCAGCAGATAAGAAATAAGAACAGCTCTGAGGCTGCTTTGCTTTGCAGATATAAATGCACAGCTCTGACAGTCCTTTAAAGTTTAGGGACAATTTAATGGAAGAAGCTGTTATTATATAAATATATATAAATATATATATATATATATAAGCAGCCAGATCCTCTCAGCAGGTGGACCTGAGAGCCTGCTTTCAAGGACTTTTTATTCCCTCCTCCAGCCCTTACAGGAACAATAAGGACCAATATGTCACCGGCAATAAAAACCAAACTCCACATCAGAGCAGATTGATACAGATCTGAGGAGGTAATGAAGAGCAGGAAGGTTTAACGCTACCATAGCTTGCATTATTTGTATGTAGATTAGAACACACAAAGCTCAGAGCTGAGATCATTTCTTTAATATGCAGATAAATCTGAGCTGTGTTTGCTTGAAGCGCCGATCTACTGCTAGAAACAGTAGCTGTGTTTACCCTTTACCCTTGGAAATGCGCAAAATCTAAATAGCGCAATAAAAACTGATCATGGGAACGCCTGAATTTCAAAAAAATACTAAAATATTGCTCAGTTTTAACCTTTCATGAGGAGGTTTTTCAGACCTTTTGAGATTGAAATGTGTCGCAAATTCACTATGGAAACAATTTTTCTGCAAATACAAGTCACGGATTGTGACATATCTGGTCACATGACCACTGCTCTCCAAGAAAACATGACGCGGTACGGGTGAACAGAAGAGGAGACCCAGACATTTATTAGCATTAAACTTAAAAATCATTACTGTCACATTAAACGCAAAACAACAAAGGAATACAGAGTGTTATAAAGAGGTTTGGAGCGTCCACCTTCCTACGGCTAAGTCTCGCGGGATGAAATTTTACAGGAGTTCAGAGGCTCATCCCCTTAACAGCGTTCAATGGAAACACGTTCAAAGTAGAGGCTAGAAGCTAAATTAGAAGCTAAAGCTAGAAGCTAAAACTAGAAGCTAAGGCTAGAAGCTAAAATAGAAGTTAGAGGCTAGAAGCTATAATAGAAGCTAAAGCTAGAAGCTAAAACAGAAGCTAAAGCTAGAAGCGAAAACAGAAACTAAGGCTAGAAGCTAAAATAGAAGCTAAGGCTAGAAGCTAAAATAGAAGCTAAAATAGAAGCTAAGGCTCGAAGCTAAAATAGAAGCTAAAGCTAGAAGTTAAAATAGAAGCTAAGGCTAGAAGCTAAAATAGAAGCTAAAGCTAGAAGCTAAAATAGAAGCTAAGGCTAGAAGCTAAAATAGAAGTTAGAGGCTAGAAGCTAAAATAGAAGCTAAAATAGAAGCTAAAATAGAAGCTAAGGCTCGAAGCTAAAATAGAATCTAAAGCTAGAAGTTAAAATAGAAGCTAAGACTAGAAGCTAAAATAGAAGCTAAAGCTAGAAGCTAATTAGAAGCTAAAGCTAAAATAAAAGCCAAAGCTAGAAGCTAAAATAGAAGCTCAAGCTAGGAGCTAAAATAGAAGTTAGAGGTTAGAAGCTAAAGCTAGAAGCTAAAATAGAAGCTAAAATGGAAGCTGAGGCTAGAAGCTAAAATGGAAGCTGAGGCTAGAAGCTAAAATGGAAGCTGAGGCTAGAAGCTAAAGCTAGAAGCTAAAGCTAGAAGCTAAAGCTAGAAGCTAAAGCTAGAAGCTGAGGATAGAAGCTAAAGCTAGAAGCTAAAATAGAAGCTAAAGCTAAAAGCTAAAATAGGAGCTAAAGCTAGAAGCTAAAGCTAGAAGCTAAAGCTAGAAGCTAAAATAGAAGTTCAGGCTAGAAGCTAAATAGAAGCTAAAGCTAGAAGCTAAAATAGAAGCTAAGGCTAGAAAGGTAAAGCTAGAAAGCTAAAGCTAGAAGCTAAAGCTAAAGCTAGAAGCTAAAATAGAAGCTATTGCTAGAAGTTAAAATAGAAGCTAAAGCAAGAAGCTATTGCTAGAAGTTAAAATAGAAGCTAAAGCAAGAAGCTAAAGCAAGAAGCTAAAATAGAAGCTAAAGCTAGAAGCTAAAATAGAAGTTAGAGGCTAGAAGCTAAAATAGAAGCTAAAGCTAGAAGCTAAAATAGAAGCTAAGGCTAGAAGCTAAAATAGAAGCAAAAGTTAGAAACTAAAATAGAAGCTAAAGCTAGAAGCTAAAATAGAAACTAAGGCTCGAATCTAAAATAGAAGCTAAGGCTAGATGCTAAAATAGAAGCTAAAGCTAGAAGCTAAAATAGAAGCTAAAGCTAGAAGCTAAAATAGAGCTAAAGCTAGAAGCTAAAATAGAAGCTAAAGCTAAAAGCTAAAATAGAAGCTAAAGCTAGAAACTAAAATAGAAGCTAAAGCTAGAAGCTAAAATAGAAGTTAGAGGCCAGAAGCTATAATAGAAGCTAAAGCTAGAAGCTAAAATAGAAGCTAAGGCTAGAAGCTAAAACTAGAAGCTAAAATAGAAGTTAGATGCTAGAAGCTAAAATAGAAGCTAAAGCTGTAAGCTAAAATAGAAGCTAAAGTTATAAGCTAAAATAGAAGCTAAAGCTATAAGCTAAAGCTAAAATAGAAGCTAAAGCTATAAGCTAAAATAGAAGCTAAAGCTATAAGCTAAAATAGAAGCTAAAGCTGGAAGCTCAAATAGAAGCTAAATAGAAGCTAAAACTAGAAGCTAAAATAGAAACTAAGGCTAGAAAGCTAAAATAGAAGCTAAAATAGAAGCTAATGCTAGAAGTTAAAATAGAAGCTAAAATAGAAGCTAAAGCTAGAAGCTAAAATAGAAGCTAAGGCTAGAAGCTAAAATAAAAGCTAAAGCTGGAAGCTAAAATAGAAGCTCAGGCTAGAAGCTAAAATAGAAGCTAAAGGACACCCAATGTGATTCAAGATGCTTCATTAACACAACAGCAACTGCTTCTTTAACCAGGGACAGTTGACGTTAACACTGTGTGACATGAACATGCACACATCTACATCAACAATACTCAATACTGTGTCACGCGTGTCAGTCATCATTAATTTATCGTTCTTTATTTATGATCTTAGTAAATTGTGCTCAATATTTTATATCGTGGTAGAAATCATAGATGGACAGGTGATGTTTTTAGAGTCAGACTCACTGCTGTGTTAATCTGCTCTCTTTTCATTCAGAGTTAGCCATCACACACACACACGCACGCACGCACACACACACACGCACACGCACACGCACACACACACACACACACACACACACACACACACACACACACACACACACACACACACACACACACACACACACACACAGAGCCTCCAGCGATCAATAAACTCCATTAAAACAACAGCATCGCTCCTGTTACACCCGTACTACATCGTCCTTAACCCACACTTGTACTCGACATGCTTATTATCTGGTGGCGCTCTTCGTTTTCAGCAATGATGCGCTCGCTATAATCTGTCACACCGTGTTAGCGTTTGGTCACGCTAAGACTGAAGCTAACAGCGTATTCTGGGTGTGAAGCTCGTTGTCTGCAGAAATAAGAGTGTGTTTGGTGGAGATTTAATGTAAATGTCATGTGACAAATCCGATCTGATTAAACCTTCAAACACACAAAACCAAAGTGTGTGTAAAGGCCAGAGCAGCTCAGGTTAATCAAAGCCAAACCTCCAGGAAAAACACATCTAAATCCAAGTGAATGATGGGAAAGTTAGAGCATCACCTTCCACATGTAAAATATGTAGTTTCACTCATCAGAGGGCATGTTATACATTTCTCATGCTCGGATAATGAATTGGTGATATTAAAAGGTGGAGTAATATATTAGCCTTTGTTTATGAAAAAAGGCTCCAATGCAGAAACAAAAGAAAATACAGTTAAAAAAATTTAAAAGAAAGCAACAGCAGTTAACAAAGTTTAATATATATATATATATATATATATATATATTATCTATAAAAAAATGAGCATTTTCTTGAACAATGTTATTCTGTAATATTAGGGCTGGGACTTTATCACTAATTTTTTGACTCCAAACAGCACAGAACCTCATTTCATTTCACGAGAAACAGGAGAACCAGAGGATACGTTGTTGCTGTGCTTTGCAAACGTTAATATTAGTTTGGTTTTGTTTTTTAAAAACACTGGATGGAAAAAAAAAAGCCCAGTTGTGTGGACATTGTTAGAGAAAAAGTTTGTGGATCAGCTCTGCTAGCACTTCCATGCTAAACATGTAGCAGCTGGTACCTAAATGCTGAACATGTAGCAGCTGGTACCTAAATGCTAAACATGTAGCAGCTAGCACTTCCATGCTAAACATGTAGCAGCTGGTACCTAAATGCTAAACATGTAGCAGCTGGCACTTCCATGCTAAACAAGTAGCAGCTAGCAGCTCAATGCTAACATGTAGCAGCTAGCAGGGACAATGCTAACATGTAGCAGCTAGCAGCTCAATGCTAACAAGTAGCAGCTAACAGGGACAATGCTAACATGTAGCAGCTAGCAGGGACAATGCTAACATGTAGCAGCTAGCAGGGACAATGCTAACATGTAGCAGCTAGCAGGGACAATGCTAACATGTAGCAGCTAGCAGGGACAATGCTAACATGTAGCAGCTAGCAGGGAGCACAGTGTCTCCAATCCACTGGAAGACATGACAGGGTTCAGAGCCAAAGTGAATAAGTCCATGAGTAACTTCACATACTAATGACTTGTCTTCTGTTTTCTATTTTAAAGACAAGCATCACTTTATTAAAAGCTAATAATGACAATAAAGTGATGGTTGTTAATAATACGTAGTGGGTTTTCTGGAGAAGTGAACAACAGAAAGACTTGGAAAGCTTCATAAAGTCAGAGACGTCCATTGTTGTTGTTTTAATCTCTTGGGAGCGATAGAATATCGAGCTGAACATAAAACCTACAAACTGCAACTCCAACTTTTTTCTCTTTACGACTCTGAAGTGAAATATTCTCCTGTTCAATCTTATCAACTACTGTGCAGAAATGTAGATTTGGTTAAACGTGTCATGCTGAAAACTGGACATTTTTCTGTGGTAATAAGCAGTGAAAGGAGCTCACTTTAGAAAAAAGGAGAAGGAAGAACAATGATGCATTCTGAGCGTTCACTCAGCACTTTGCAGATGGCCGTTTGGCAGCAGTTAGCGTTCCAATCTCCTCAGGTAAGGCTTTGCAGGCTGTGCACGGCGCGATGTGGCCACTTTATTCCATTCCTGCTGGCAGAGGCTCTCAGGCTGCGTTAGGCTGTTTGTGAGCTGCCATCTCCACAGATGTTCCTCAGGGTTCACGTCTCCGCTCTTTGTGGACGGACACAAACTTGTCCCGCTGCCAGATCGTTTTTTACGTCGTGGTGATCTTTCTTCAGGGATTCTAGCTGTCACATCACACATTGAAGAACAATGAAGAGCGTCACGGGAAACTTTAAACACAGTTTCAGCACCTTTTGAACAGCGTTTGAGATGCAAACAAAGAACTTTTGTTTGATGCGAAAACAAACTAAACAAGGACAAGATGAATATGAGGCTGTATACGTATAAATCCTATGTTTCTGTGGGTTTTAAAATCCTATTTCACCACCTTTTCTGTTCACTTTGAATCCCTTTTATTACTGATTACAACAAGGATTTACATCTTTAAGATGACTATATACTATGGCCCAAATAATAACACACTTCCCACCACTTCTACATCACATTTCAATGACTTTTTTACAATTTTTTTTCCCACTTTCCAGACATGTTCAGCACTTATAAACCCTTTCCACCACTTTTCCCACTTAATCTCACATATGTTGACCCATTATTGTCACTTTTAACTTCTTTTCACCATATTATGATTATTTTTGACAATTTAACCACATTCACCATTTGTAATGTCCATATTTTACGAGTTAAAATTAATTTGCCCGACATTTTTAAATTCCATTACCCACAATTTGAAACTTTTAAACAATTTCTGTGGTTTTTAAAATCCCATTTCACCATTTTTGGTCACTTTTAATCATACTAGGGCCCAAATAATACTTAACGACCTGGATAACAGTGGATATTAATATTGTGCCTTTTTCTTGTCATTTTGTAAACTTTTGTTGCCTCACTGTTTTCATAGAACATTTTGTGTTGTTTGTCATTTTGTAAAGTTGGAGTAGATTTTGTGATTTCTTGTATATTTTAATCTGATTTTGTGCCATTGGGCTATAATATATAGGCATCTTAAACATATAAATCCAAGGGCGTAACGTTTGTTTGAATATTAAGTCAAGAAAGACTTTAACAAAATTAGAGGTCGACCGATATATGGACTTTTTTCAAAAAGTCATTTTTTTGCCCATCACCAGCCGTCCTTAAGGAAGGATAAGAAACGCTTAATTATAGGGAGGATATAAAAAGAGAGGACAGTGTTACACCTAGGTGAGGGGGGAGGGAACAGGGAGGAGAGACTCAGGGTAGGAAATGGAAAGGGTGGAGAAGAGTTGATTATTTAAAAGTGAGAAGTGATGTTGTAGTTGTGTATATTGTGACCATTGTGAAGCTTAGGTATAATTAATGGTGGTGGCTGTGAACAGAGGGAAAGAGTGAGTGTTTATATTTAAAACAGGTATTTAGTTTAAACCACTACTTGTATATTGTTGTCGTGCTTTACTGCGACTTACCCGTCCTGTACTTTTTGTTTTACTTGGTTGTGTACGGGTTTATTTAAAGTTCAATAAATGTTCGGGGTTCTATTGATGTATGTAATTTAATTTCGAATACATACATTTAAATCATATAAGTGTTTCAATTGTCTTTCTTGATCAATGTGCTTCAAAAAACAGTATATCGGCCTCAAATATTGGCTTTAGATATTGGCTGATTTTTTTTTGTTTTTTTTAATTGGTATCTGCATCGACCTTTGAAAATCATATCGGTCGACCTCTAAACAACATGCATGTCATTTCTTGAATTCTGGTGCATTTTTCCCCCAACAACTTATAAATTGTTGTTTGACGACCTCTTAATCAGTGTTGCCAGATCAGATTGACAGTTTCCAGCCCAATCACATCTTAGAACCCCCCCATTCCAATAAAAACCGCAGCCCAAACCGCAAAGTTACCAGACATCCATGTAAACGTGCAAAATCATAACACATGCAATAAAAAACACACCCAGAGCTTCATATCTGCATCAAATAATCATATGTATATTATAGATAAATAGCTTTTTGAAAATTGCAACAAACAAGAGTGCAGTAAATCAACCATAGGCTACACAAATAGCAAAATGAACATCTGGCATCGTAGCGTGATAGGTCCAGATTAGTAATAATGCCAACTACACATTAAAAGGTGCATTTTGAAGCCGTGTAGACCTAATACATTTAGTTATTTACGTCACAAATGACCTGTATGAGGACTACATGCAAAACAATTTCAAACAAAAGAAGATTATGCACATACAGAGCGCCTCTCTCTCCCTCCCTCTTTTTTTCTCCTCGCTGCATTCCACACCTGTGGTGCTGAAAGACGCACGACGACCTGGCGTCACAGCAGCTGATTGAGATTCCAAACACACAAAACCACCAACAACTAGTTTTTAATTCAACGAGCAAAAGAACATAGAATAAGTAGGTTAAAGTCAGTCCCACTGCAAATAAGATAAGGTGACATAAATATCATCTTCCCTTTACACTGAATCAGCATCTTTCCATTAACAATGTTGAGAACTTGAACTATTTACAGTCACTTTAAGTCAGGTCAGCTGACTAATATGTGGATAAATCAAACCCCAACCACTGTCAGGGTGGTTGGGGTAATGCAATTTCAAAATGAGAAATAATTTGTTTAAACTGGAAAATCGTGAATGTGGTGAAATTGGCAAAAAATAATCATAAAATTTGGTGAAGAGAGATTAAAAGTGACAATAATATGTCAACATATGTGACATTAGGTGGAAAAGTGGTAGAAAGGGTTTATAAGTGCTGAAAAAATGTCTAAAAAGTGGAAAAAATGTGCAGAAAAATCACTGAAATGTGATGTAAAGTGTCAGAAATGGGAGAAATGTAGCAAAAATACAAAAAAGTGATGAAAATAGGTTAAAATATGGTGAGTTTGTGTAGTTGCAGAAAAAGGGCAAAGAGAAGCAAAAATGAGCTCAAAATGTTAAAAAAAAAATATTCTTAGTTTCTCGAAGGCATCTGGCGCCCCCCCCCCCCCCCGTGTCTCTCGACGACATGTTAGGGTTAGCTTAGCATGTAGCAACGCTGTCTGAGCAGGACGACATGGTTTAAGTATTTTATTGAGCTTTTCAGGCTAAATGTAGCTGATAATATATCAGCGACATAGTCTCCCTCTAAGTCCACCCCTTATGTCCGACTACAACATTTTACTCAGAATTCTGTGAAAAAACATTTATAGATCATAACGATAGAATGAATTAGTGATAACACATTTTAAAGAATCTCATTTTGTAAATAAATGAATGAAACAGTATTTGTTGGCTGGTGTGGGACCAACACTGACCTTTGTATTTTCAGTTCATGTTTTAATTACGATCATTTTGTGTATTTTGTTGTTGTTTATTCTCTTTTTTATTCAGGATTTTTTTCTCTTATTTTGTGTGTTTTTGTTGTCGTTTTGTGAGTTGCTGATAATATTCAGTACGATTACCATTGTTCACTAACAATAAACATTATAAAACTCCATCTTTGTAATGCTTTCATATGTTACTTTTCTTCTTTCTCTCTCTCAACTACCCCCTGTAGTGTCATCACATATGCCTAGGGGTACACGTACCCCCATTTGAGAAACCCTGCTTTAAATGAACAATATTTATTACTAAAAGTGAGGCAAACTAAAGGGCTTCAATCATTGGTCAGAGGAGACAGTGATCGGCCATTAATGAACAGATACAGTAAGAGCCTGTTATTGTGTTTTCTTGTCATCTCTAACACACACACACACACACACACAATCAGCAAACATCAAGGACATTAAAGTCCTCTCTGTTGGTACGAGCTCGGCTCTAGGTCTAAACTCCCAGTCTTGATGTAACGTCGTCATAACGATGGTCACATGACATCTGCTGCGTCGGCAGAAAATAAAAACCCTCATTCCACCTGAAAACGAGTCGTCTCACATCGAGCCGTGTGAGACTCAAGGTCAGCGTCCATCATCAGACAGAGGACAGATCTACTTTAAGGAGCTCCAGATTCCCACCGTTACATTCTATAGGTTTATCAGATTTCCCATTACCAGCCTTCTTCTTCTTCTACTTCCACAATTGGCTTTTCAGCACATTTATAACATGTTGGAGAATAACAAAGCAGGCCGTGTGTGTGTGTCCCAGCTCTGCTTTCAAAGGGAAAAGGAATAATGTTGACGTTTGCTTTTCCTTTGAATGCTAATGAAAGTGTTTCCTATATTTGGTGGCCGTCCTGACTCTTGTGTTTGATAAACATCATTATATTTAATGTATGTAGTTGTTGTAATACATTAAACATAATATTATCCTCCTTGTTTTCTTCAGTTTGAGTCTCTGATGCTTTTTGTTTCCTTTGAATTTGAAATTTTTGCCTTTCGTGAATAAAGTCACTTTGATTCTTTGTCTTCTTCAGCGTATATTATGCTACTGTCTCCGCCTCCATCAAGACTTTAAGACGTGGAGAGGATGGGACGTATTTGGGGGCTTGTCCAGGATCATCTTTAGAGACTAAAGGCCTAAACATACTCAGGTGGAACGTAGATGGTGCAGACTGTGCTATCATACTCAGGCGTACCTCCGCGTAGTACTGAAATCCTACATTTCCCATAATCCATAGCTCTTCTCTGTAGGGAAGTGTTTTAAAAGTGTCGGTACTGTCGTAGCTCGTCTGCCAGTGTCTCCTGCTCGGTTTCACCAAGTGGGTGAAATGCAGATAAAATTAAAGCTTGGTCAGGTAGAATACCGCACATATGGAGGTAGATTTGTGTCTTTATTATTACATAAAAAAAATCAATATTTTCAACATAATAAATAAAAATAAAAATCACAATAATAAAAACTTTTCAATCAAAAGCAGATATTTTCAAACAAAGAAAAGCAATGTTAAAATGCCATTTTGAAGGGTTCAGACATTTTTGCGTTCACTTTTTTTGATTGAAAATATTTTTCTTTCATTTATTTTTTTTATTAAAATGTTTTTTTTAATTGAGTAATAAAGACACAAATAAACAACACATAATGTGGCTCAAATACAAAAAAGATGATTTCAATTAAAAAAAAAAAACAATTTCAATCAAAGGAAAAAAGTATTCAATTGCAATTATTTGGAGCTGAATTATTTTTTTGCATTCAAAACATTTTATTGAAAATATTTTTTTGATTGAAATATTTTATTTTTTGATTAAACAATAAAGACACAAATGTACTCCCCAATAAAAAGCCCTTTTTAATCAAAAGTAAAAGTAAACTTTTTTTGACTGAATAATAAAGACATAAATCTACCTCCATACACGTTCATTCACCTATTGGGGGACACGTGTATAATTGTAACACCCGGCTCCAGGTCCATTACTCCGTTACTTTGGTGTAAAGCACAACTAAAGTAAAACTCTCTACGTAGAGCATTCAGAAACTAAGTGGATCAAATATATTCCTTTTTCTTCTTTCTTTGCTCCCATTTCTTGGTCTCCATTTTTCTTCTGGAGGTCCCTCCATCATCCCTCACTTCCTCTGTCTCTGCTATTATTACCAGCGATGTATATGCCAGGTGTGTAATTATACTTATTTCCTATTTGCTCATCATTAATAAAGTACAGTAACGTAAAGTCGCAGAAGGAGGCCAAGGAGGAATGGTGCTGCATCTCTAAATATACAAACCAGGACAAACGGAATGAAAAAGTGTGATATTTAAAGTCCTAAACATTATAAATATGACTACAGAAGCATGAGAGTGAATTATACGGATGATCACCATCCTAACGTATAAACACGTGGAAGAACAAGAGATTAATGTCATATATTTGGTTTATTTATACACATTTGTCTTTAATTTAATGAGTTAAACTCAAAGCTAAAGGTTATTTTCTGCAGACAGACACAATTACAAAGAAAAATGCACAATAGGACAACAAAATTACACAAAAAGTGCACAAAATGTCTACAAGAATTCAAAAAAATTACAAAAAAAATAAAACAAATATACTTGAAAACAACAGAAGATTAAACAAAACAAGTACAAATTGACTCCAAAAGACAAAATGAAAACAAAAATACACAGAATGATAAAAAAAAAAAAAAACATATAAAATCAACAGAAACGCAGATGATTGAGTCTGATAACACAAAAACACAAAATGAGAGAAAAATATCCAAAAAGAGAACAAGAACAGACTCAAGTTTTATCATTCCCTGTACTATGGGCAAAAAAAAAAAAAACACACAAAATGACAAAAAAATTGCACAATAGGACAAAAATTACAAAAAGTTAATGAATTACACAAAAATTACAAAAGAAATGCACAAAACCAATAAGACAACAACAAATGCAGATGTAAACAACAGAAGATTAAACAAAACAAGATCAAAATTGACTCCAAAAGACAAAATGAAAACAGAAATACAAAAAACACAAGAAAAATACACACAAAAAAAATTTACATAAAAAAAACCTCAACAAAAACGCACATCGTGACTTTAATAACACACAAAAAACACACACAAAATGAGAAAAAAACAGAACAAGAACAGACTAATCAATTATTGATTGTTCCCTGTATTAATGACAGAAAAATACACACAATGGAATTGCACAAAAGGACAAAAAAAAAATAATACAAAAAAATGGACAAAACACACAAGACACAAAAACAACAGAAGATTAAACAAAACGTGAACAAAACAAAAACAGAACTACATAAAACACAACAATACATAAAAATATAGCTGCAAGAGAAGCCAAAACAGAAGTTTGTGAAAATTCCTAACAATTTTAATTTCTTTTATTTCCCCCATATTAAATTGTCTTCACACTGTAGGGGGCGCTAACGCCCCAATTTCCATATTTCCACATTGAGCTGGTTTAGGGCCGAGAGTTTAACAACTGATTAACATTTGAAGTAAATCAAAGTTTTTATGTGCAAATGGGAGCATTTTCAAAAAATTTAAATTTTCAACAGAAAGAAAGAAAAAAAGAAAGAAAGAATAAATAATCCAACCATGAACTCTACATTTTCACAAAGCGCGGGGGCGTGTCTACGACATGACAAGGGTCCCTGGTCACTGATGGGCACGTGGCATTCGCATAGGCTCCGCCTCTTCCCTCGTAGTTTGGCCACTATGAGAGCGAGAGGCCGTTCATCAGATTGTGGCGCTCCGGCCTAATGACAAAATAAACAAAAACAAAAAGAACATATAAAGACAAAACTATGTGGAACCAAATCCTACACAAAAAAACAAAAATGACCCTAAAAAGGACACAATGCTCTGATTGGTCACTTTTCTAATGCTAAAATGTTATTCTGTGGCTCCAGCTGTGATCAAAGGAAAAATAACTGTAACTCTGATTGAATCCTGATTATGATTGGCTAATATTTATTAGTCTTCATAAAGATCTAAATCCTATGACGTAGCAGTGAACTTTCTATCAAAGTAAAGCTGAGCTGCTCATTTAGACGCTGAATGAAAAAGGCTGGATTTACATTTCACAAATATTGGATGTATTTTCCATCAGACGTGACGTGACTGAAGCCTGAACGTCATGAGAAACGCTGCCTGTGTGTGTGAGACGTCCTGTTGTCTCATCTATGGACGCACGTCTAGAATAAATAGACAAATGCAGAATAGAATGTGAGCGTGACTCAGCAGTAATACGAGGAGTCTGACACTGAGAATTCATCCAAAGCTTGTACACTACATTAGCTCATCAGCTCCTCACCGTGGGAATAGTTCAACTCTTCTGTCACCATTTCACACCTTACTTATGTTTCCTCTGGGAAGTTCTCATTATTATCATCATATTAGCATAAATGTTTCATATTAATTAGGGGTGTAACAAAATAGTCAACTCACAATACGATACGAAGTAGGGCTCACGATAAGATAAAGGATTCACGGCACGATACAGAAATACGATACGATATGAAATACAATATAAGACTCACAATACAATATGAAATACTCACAATATGATATGAAATATAATATACGGCTCACATTACGATATGGAATACATTAAAGGCCTCAGATTACAATATGGAATACGATATAATACTTAAGATGTGATTTGGCATACATCGTGCTACAAAATGTAATATTCCTATTATTGATGAATAATTTCACACGCTTTTGACCAGTAAACTCTGAGAATGACCATACAGTCCTTATGGCCAACCCTCCATTTCTGTCCCTTTACCCAAGATGCCGTTGACTTGTCCCACCTTAGGCCACGCCCTCAACTCAGAGAAGACTGCATTTAAAAAGATAACTGAGAAACCAGTAGCGGCGCTAATAAGCTATAGCTGAAAAAGCTACGTGTGACCCTGTTAGAGAGAAACAAATACGTTTTTCTGATTTATTTTTCTACACATTCTCTAACTGATTAAATTAAAGAAAAAGAGGAATAGGAACCATAGAGGAGTCGGACTAGGATACATTTTATTAACTTCATCCTGCATCTTTACAAACACAGTATGATTATTATTTTTTTTTTTCCTGCTTGGAAAAATAAACAAATCTTTCCATCCAGTTGGAAAATGGGAAACATTGCATATGATTGCACATTTACTTCCCTCTGGGCGTCACTGCTGAGGAGTTTAGCTCACGACCTGGACCTGGAAATGAAGAAGACCTTTAGCTTGGTGTTCTTCTGATCCAGGCTCAGGAATCAGATTGTAATGATGAGATATTATCTGACATGTACTGTAGGCTAAGCTAAGTTAGCATGTAGGCTACACTTAAGTGTATAAATACACTGTATACTTATTGTGTGCAACTTTGAACCTTTTTCCAAACCAATATTGCTATGATTTAAATAACAGTGATTTAGGGACAGTTTGTGAGTTCTGGAACGTTACCAATGATTCATAAATCCACTTTCTTCTATCCTTCTCACTTTAATCCTAAATCTTTAGCTCTGTTTTTTTACCGTCGTCGTGGAAACGTGGGCCAGTGATGGGCTGCCAACGACAAAGTCGACACATCTTTGAGCAACAGACTTTGGATGGGCTGCTGAACAAATGTTAATCCTTAGCAATAAAAATCATAACAAAACCAGAGCACATGTTTTAAGCACGGAGGAAAACAGCACGCATGGGTACGTCTCAGGCACAGCGTCGTCTGTCGGATTTGCTCCGTGTGCGTTTGGCTCTCACTCGTTTTATTTCTCTCTCACAGCCCAGCCACACGAAATGTGCTTTACCGTATTCCTGATGCGCACTGTCACTTCCCCTCAGCAATACCAAACATCAGCGTGTGTGATATTGGATTGTTGACGGTGCACGTGGAGGGGGATACATTTTGTTGTGGTGCTTGTTGTTGTTGGGGCTCGGTGTGAGGAGGGAGGAGATTAATGTCTGAACGCACAGCTTGTTAGCGCTGGTTAGTGCACGAGGAAAGTGCAGCGGGCCCACCAGCGCCACCGCACTGGGCTTAATGGTCATCACCGCAGACGGGTTGGATACCAGTTGGAGAGGAGGAGGAGTCTTTAGGAATGAGAGATGAATGGAAGGAGAGAAGAGAGAGAGAAAACAGATCATATTTCACTCTAATATATTAATTCTCAGATGAAAATTTCACTTTTTCTGAATAACTTCAAACTGCAAACACAAGTTAATGTGTTTCTTTACATCTGTGGGTTTGTTCAGGGCGAGTAAGTTCTTTAAAAAAGTACTAGATTAGTGAAAAGGATTGCCTTGTCTTCACACAGGTGTGCCCAACTTCCTGATTGTCTTCCCTCACTATTTAAAGCAGCATTTGCTGGTGTTTGTTTACTTTCTGCCTTTTACGTTGAGTTTTTGCTTTGTAATCCATGTCACCATTTACTTTTTGTTTGGTAAAATGTACAAAATGACAACGAACACACAAACCCTTTGTTTTTTCTATTATTAATGCTTAGATCAATAATCATAAATGTTGCTAAAAGTTGACCATCTCTGCACCTATTTGTAACTTTAAGTTGTGCCGTACCCACCTTCCTTTCACCACTGCTGTATATCTGCTGTTTCTTGCTTTTTCTTACTTTCAGTTCTGCTGTTTGAAACTCAGGCAGGTTTTTACATTTAAACTGAGTGTTTAGTTTAAAGGTGAAGTCCACTTCAAAATGAAAAGGCAGAGTATGTATGTAGAGCAAGTTTGCAGTGATTAATATGCAGCCATCATCCATTTAGGATGGAAATAGCACCAGGACGTGCAGTCAGTGCAGCAAAGTGCTGAATGTGAAACAGCAAAGTCTTTGTAAAAAATGATAAACTGTGAAACAAATGGAGTCCTATTTACGAGCCTGTGTCATGGAGGTGAAGAGGGAACAAATCCCAGGGGTACACGCGTTCATAAATCACACCCTAAAAGACATTATTTACCAGCCATTAACAAAGCACAAAGTCTTTCTGTTTCCGTCCCTGGAACACGGGCGAGAACGTGGAGGTGTTGGTTTGGTGCAGAAGTTACAGGAACGCTTTCTCTGGCTTTTGCTTAATTTGAGGCTGTAAAACGAGCTGAAGGTGGGCGGAAAGCAGAGTTCACCCTCAGGGCTGGCTATCTACAGCACTTCTTTCTGTGCTTCCTGGTCAGTTATGATAGAGGCCCCCCCAAAAAAATGTGCAGGAGGAGCATTACATACATGTCACAAAAAGCTAAAAGCCCTGTGACTGCAAACACTAATGAGACGTCAGCTGTCACTGCAGACGTCAGTGCTGGAATACGACTTATAATAATATCAGCAGTTATCTGCTGTGTGTGTGTGTGTGTAACACACTGTTTTACGTGAGCTTTTATTTCAAACAAGGACTTTATTTTCAATATCTGTCTACATTAGATACTCCTTATGTCAGTAAATTTCCCAACTGCGGAATGAATAAAGAATACTCTAATCTCTACTCCTGAAGTTCTTTAGATTAGATATAGACAAAAACATATCAAATATAGAAGAAAACTTGTCAAATATAGATGTACACAAAGATTAGTTGCCCAAAGACAAATATAGATGAAAACAAGTCGACTATAGACAAAGACGAGATGGCCATAGAGTTAAACGAGTCTGTAGTAGCTGAAGAAGAGTCGATTGTAGACAAAAACGAGTCAAGAGGAGACAAAGACTAGTCAACCATAGACCAAGACAAGTTGACGAGTCATCTGAAAGCAAAGATGAGTCAGCCGTAGACGGAGAATTGATGACCACAGACGAAGGGGCGTGGCATTCCTGGAGAGGTACTGGCCAGGAGAGGGAATTGTCATCACAGTGGAGGAAGCTGATACTGATGGTATCTGATCATCATACAGCTCCACAGAAGAATCCAAACAATGTTGGTGTGGCTTAGAGCTACGTGATATAAGTCTACAGAACAGCTGCAGATGTGTCCTCCTGAGGTCTGGCCTATAACTTCCAGAGATACGGCCACATTCCCACAGTCCCATCACAGTACCTGCTCAGTGCTTTGTTTGAAGTCTGTTCCAGGTTCAGACCTTGACAAATGGATGGAGATGCAGAACCTTCAGATGCAAAGAATATGATTTGAACACTTAAGAAGCCAGAGAAGAATAAGAAACTCAAGCTTTGTAATGGAGAAACCTTAAACCTAAAAACAAACATATTTTTGAATCATTTGGATACAATTTGTGGAAAAGAACAAAGCAGAGACAGTACGAGGTGGAGTGCTCCAATCCCAGTCAACCCAACGTTCCCATTATTCAGCAGCATCGGGGCTCGTCATTGGTGGAGCCGCTGAGAAGGATCTGTTGTGGTAATTCTCTTCATCTCCAGATTGGGAGCAGGCAGGCGGTGGAGTTTCCTCTGAAGAGGAAGAATGTCTCTTTGTAATGAGCTTTTCTCCTCCAAACGGGCGGTGGAGGAGCACCGTGCAGCTATAATGGGAATTAAAAGACTCTCCCTGTGAGGGGAACATCACACACACGATGATACCTCCTCACTTCAGTAACCGCCGCAGACTTTTCCTCCCTCGCTCATGGCAGTTAACGGCGCGGCAGTGACACCGCTTCCATAAATCCGTTTTACACTCTTTTACAAAATGCTTCCTCAGAACTCTGAAACTCCTCCGTGTGTGACATCTGTCGCCTGCGTGATATTGGCAGTGGGCTCGCCACGCACACACGCACGCGCATGCACGCACACACACACACGCACAGTTGACTTAGTTCAGCAGTAAACAACAAACAGGAGGAGGCCCTTTATCAGACACAAGGATTCCTGTGGGGACGTTTGACTATTCTTACACAAAGTGATTATTCACAAAAACACGAGGCCTCCAGAGAGTACTCACATACACTAATTAAATGTTTGGAGTCCTTGTGTGTGGCGTAGTAATTAGTTATCGTTTCGTCTGAATTCGTTTTTTGGGTTTGAATGCTGTAAATTCTTAATTTCTCAGTTTCATTTTCTAATTATTATTATTTCTCCAATTTCTGTATCCGTGCGTCATGTATTCATTCCCAATGTGTGAAGTGCTATTTTCTATTTTCTCTTCTTGCTACTGAAACAAACCACATTTCCTGACATGCTGAGAGAACAGGGAGTAAATACACAGACAGGAAACCATTACAACATGTGACCGACCAAATATTAAACAGCACAAACAGAATCAAAGTGAAAAAGAAACAACGACAGGATCTAAACTCAAAACCAAAACTCAGCTAAAAATACATGAGTCGCTTTCCAAAAAATATACACAAAAAAAATCCCCAGATATGAACTTTTATTACAAGATGCTTTATTTGTGTTTACTATAATTAGGCTACTGCTAGCCTGCTACGCTAAGTGTGATTCTGCAAATTTACGTGAAGAAACGTGGTGGTTTGGAAACTTCATGCTCGTTATGGTTCTATTTACAGAAATCTGATATTAATGACTTTTCATTTAATCCGTGTGCACTCTTTTAATTGTGCACACAAACCATCCATCTCATAAAAGAGCAATAAAAATGTATTCCATGAAAATTTTCTTTTTTACTTCCGTCGCTACTACTTCAGACCAATCAATAAATATAAGATTTATTAGATTATCAAACTAAAAATGAGGGCCAAAGTGAAATATTTTTGATGAAAATATTACAGCATTGATCGTGTCATTAATTAATAACAGAATTGATTTTAATGCATTATTATTTTTGGCACAAGAACAGAAAAAAATACATTTGTACATCTTGTATATTTTGCAAGATAAGAAATCCAGGCTTTCACTGAAATGCACCTACAGTATATGGTCTGTGGTTGGTAGGAGGTCATTACACATAGAAAACATATTTTCCCTTTATTTTTAAAGTAGAGGCTTTAATCTGTTTCATATTAATTGAAAAAGCATTATATGTCATGATTACAGTATATGAAAAACATGTGGTTACAATGGAAGTTAATGGAGCAAATTTGGTCACAAGGTTACTTAGTGTCAGTATGATGTATTATATATATATATATATATATATATCCTTTTCTATACACTTATAATACACAGGACTTTGGAATTAAGCAAATAAAAATGAAAACACAATAGTGGCAAAACTGTCGTACAAGTAGCCTTAAAAAATGACCCAAAATGACATTTTTGGTCTCAAAATGCTCCGAGGGTTAAAGGTTACTCACGATTCACATTTTTATGCACTCAGTGGTAAATAAAACATGAATCAGAACACAAACTAGACAGTGAAACTACACAGAAATAAATAAACAATGACTAAAAAAGGCAGTAAACAGACTAAAATATACACACACAGGTTGCTCATATAAGTTCCTCAATTGTAAAATCAAACGAAAAACTGTTCATTAAGAGAGAAAATGACAAAGTAAGTTTCCAAAGTTTTGAATGTAGTTGATTAAACACTGAACTGATAAAGTGGGTAAAATGACCAGTCACTGATAAAGCAGGGGACCATCAAACAAACACATAATGAATGTGTAACTTTGGTTTTCTACATTGTCATTAATTATGAATAATTAATATGTTTTTAGAGAGAAGAGGGCAAACACATGCAGAGGTTTGATGGAAAAGTGTGATAAGGACACGCACACACGCTGAGGAAACCTCTTCCCTCATCTACGGTCTGAAATCTGCAGGACTCGACTTTTAATGATGACAATCTCTTCTCTCTCATTACGTGGTGATTATTGTCATTATGTGCAGACGGAGAGGCTCAGAGTTCTTCTTCCACTTCCATCTGCTGTAAAAACCAACGGTGTGTGATGACGTCGTTCTGATTATCACAGTGAAATTAGAAACTACGTTAAATGGCTTTCCTTTCAGAGAAAGACCACAATGGGTCTTTAACCAGGACAGAGTTGTTCACAGAGGTGACGAGTGATGATTCAGAGCTGAGATAAGGACTGTTTGTCTCTCATCGTTCATCACAAATTAGTCTAAGTTTTATATGATGAAGAGAAGAACAAGGGTGGGGAAAAGTTTGATCAGTCATTAAAATACGCTTCTGAAAAAAATAGTGGAACGAGTTGAGAACAAAAGAACATAAAATGATCAGTGTCAAACTAAATTATTAGACTCACAATGAAGGCTGATCCAACTTTAGTGGTTGACCAGCACCTTGCATGGCAGCTCAGTCCCATTGGTGTGTGAATGAGCCGATATTTGAGACCATTTACCATTTATTTACCAGTAGTGTGTGTGGCCTCCTCGTGCCTGTTTGACCTCTCTACAACAGCTGGGCATGCTCGTGATGAGACAGCCAAGTGTCTCCTGAGGGAGCATCAGTCAGCTCCTGGATAGTGTGTGGTGCAACGTGACGTTGGTGTATGGAACGAGACATGATGTCCAAGATGTGCTCGTTTGGATTTGGGTCTGGGGAACGAGCAGGTCAGTCCATAGCATCAATGCCTTCATCATGCAGGAACTTCTCACACACTTCAGCCACACGGTCGTGCATCAGAAGGAACCCAGGGCCCACTGCACCAGCATATGGTCTCACAGTGGGTCTGAGGGTCTCATCCCAGTACCTAACGACAGTCACGGTACCTCTGGCTAGCACAACCATTACTGACCCACCACCAAACAGATTAGATAGATAGATACGTAGATAGATAGATAGATACGTAGATAGATAGATAAATAGATAGATCGATAGATAGAGAGATAGATACGTAGATAGATAGATAGATACGTAGATAGATACGTAGATAGATAGATAGATACGTAGATAAATAGATAGATATGTAGATAGATGATAGATACGTAGATAGATAGATACGTAGATAGATAGATAGATAGACAGATACGTAGATAGATAGATACGTAGATAGATAGATAGGTAGATAGATAGATAGGTAGATAGATAGATACGTAGATGATAGATAGATACGTAGATAGATAGATAGATAGATAGATACGTAGATAGATAGATACGTAGATAGATAGATAGGTAGATAGATAGATACGTAGATGATAGATAGATACGTAGATAGATAGATACGTAGATAGATAGATACGTAGATAGATAGATAGATACGTAGATAGACAGACAGACTGACAGACAGACAGATAGATACTATAGATAGATAGATAGATACAGATAGATAGATATAGATAGCTAGATATATATATATATATATATATATATATATAGATAGATATATAGAGATAGAGAGATAGAGATAGATACAGTAGATAGATACAGATAGAGATAGATATATAGATACAGACAGACAGACAGACAGACAGATACTGTAGATAGATAGATACTATAGATATAGATAGATAGATAAATAGATACTATAGATACAGATAGATAGATAGATACTATAGAAGATAGATACAGATAGATAGACCGATAGATAGATAGATAGATACTGTAGATAGATAGATATAGATAGATAGATAGATATATATATATATATATATATATATTGATATAGATATATAGAGAGATAGAGATAGATAGATACAGATAGAGATAGTTATATAGATACACAGACAGACAGACACTGTAGATAGATAGATAGATAGATACAGAGAGATAGATAGATAGATAGAATAGAGATAGTGATAGAGAGATAGATACAGATAGAGAGATAGACATAGATATATAGATAGAGACAAACAGACAGACAGATAGATAGAACCATAAGTTTTCTTATCTTGGCATCTTTTCTAAAGAACAGCCGCTAAATCACAACAAACCTCTGAGTTTTTCAGGCGAGACAAGCCGAGTAAATCAGATTATTCATACGACAATGACTTTCAGCTCCTTCTCTAGACCTCTTGACTTATTCTAAAATACAGTGTCTTATCACAAGCTATGACCAAAGTGAGGACAATGAGCAGCAGGTCTTCTTATAACGTCTGAACACCTTCAGTTTGTTTGGATGACTTTCAACTGCATATTATTTTTCAAACCATCCAGAAATTCACAATGTTGCAATGACAATTATCATCGCAAATTCAGCCAATTCACCGCAACATTTCCGCAATTTCGACCAATCTGACAATGTCCAGATTGAATCAGGTGTTACGACAAATTCCGTGACCCAACAAAAATGTGGTTACGGTTGATTCGGCGACACAATGTGGCTGAAGTCCATCTGCCTTGTGTCAGCCACCACGGCTACTTCTGTAGCCAGCAGATGTACTGAAATCCCCATTTAGTTTGGTTACAAACTGTGTCACAACAACCAAACTGATTCTTCTGAGCCAAGTGTATAAACTACTGTAATATCTGATCTTAGATAAAGCTTGTAACTACAATCTGAAATAGCAGCAGATGCCTGTCATTGGTGCTTGCGCCCCCTGGTGGTATCTCCACTCATAAATTTACAAATTACTGAACTCATGAGACTATTCTGTAGCAAAAGTGTTTGTAACAAAAATCATGAGCGATCTCTTCTTATAGGAAAAAAAATATTATTTATTTTGTTTAAAAAAAATCTTAAACAGACACTGATTTTCTCTGTAATATTATCTGTATTATTATGAAATAATTCTAATATAATCTTTTTTTTTTAAATTAACTTGTGTGTATATATATATAAATATATATAGGCTGTGAGATCTTGGAGGTAGATTTGATCTGGTCTCATGTCTTTACAAATTTTTATTCGTATTTATTGAATTAATGCGACTCTGGCTGTAAAATATTTGCTTTTAATGCTAAAAACCATTTTCCTCACTGAAGACACTGAACCTGATCCATGTTGAGAGTCTCGGAGAGCGAATATCTGGAGGAGAAAGTCATCATTTAAGAACATTCCCAGGAGAAATATAGAAATGATTATCTGGTAGATAACTGAAATGAGCCACCGAAGGACGAGCTGACGTCTAGACTTGTCCTACTGCTGGAGGAGGATCGTCCTTTGATCAGAGGGAACTTCTACAGAAAGACTGAAAGAACAGACTGATAGATGTTTGGACGTACTCCTGGGAGTTCTGCTTCTCTTTCTAGATCCTGTCAGGTCACTTTAACCAGCTCTTCTACAGGTTTGCACTCCTCTAGGAACACTGGGACAGATTCCTCCAGGATGTTTCCACCTAATAGCAGGAGAAATCAAGGACTCAGGCTTTGGATCCAGCACTAAAAACAGATTTGGGACCTCAAGTAGGTCGTGTTCAAGGTTCCACAAGCTTCAACTTGATTGTTTTGCTCAGACATGAGCTACTCTGGATGTCTGTGGGCTCTCCTTAAGCATCTATTTTAGCCGCACCTTCCACAGATTAGAAACCCTGTTCCTGGTCGTAGATCAAACATTCTTGTCTTTGTCTTTAACTCAACAAAAACAGTGAAAATATCTCAGTGTGAGGAACTCGTCTGAGAATAAATGTCCACTCAACGATCCTAGCTTTAATTCAACACAGCTACACATTAAACGTGTTCAAGCACTTTGGCTCTAAAAACGTCTCCAAACAGGCAAATGTCGACGTGGCTAATGACATTAGGCTAACAGTTAGCTCCCTGTGGTGTTAAATGAATGACAGTTCACGGACAGTTAATTAACTAATGTCTTTGATGATCAACCATGAGTTCTGTGGCTTTAGTCCAATCACAGTCCTGATGAAGGCCATGTTTAGCCTAGCTTTAGCTTTATCCACGATACAGGCTCCGTGTGGCACACGCTCAGATAATGAACAACTACATTTCAGCACGTCATCCAGTCACAGGCTGCAGCCGTGCTGTAACAGATTAGATGGTGTCAGTCTCCCTCTGCTAAGTCATTAGCACTAGCATTAGCGCTGTGTGATGACAGCCGCTAACACGAGCCTCTCATCCCCTGAGAGAACATTTGACATCCACCTGCTTGATGGAGCCACTCATAACGCTGACTAAGTCTGACAGGAGATGAAGCTGCTCTGAGCGCAGAGGTCACACAGAGGTCAAACATGAAGCGCTAGTTCTGTAATCAATCCATCGTGTTAGCAACCAACACGCTGTACAAATACTTGGTTACTATACTTTAGTATTCATTCATATTTTTACTTTTGGTCTCTTTTCCTTCTTCTTCTCCTTTTTCCTTTCTTCTCTTTCTTTCTTTATTCCTGCTCTTCTCCTTTTTTATCCCTCTCCTTCCTCTTCCTGTTCTTATTCTCCTTTCTTCTTCCTTTTCCCATTCTTTTTCTTCTCCTTTTTTGAGAAGGGTCTAGCTGCAGCCGTGGAACTGTACAAACCACGCCCAGTACAAAATACACCCCATCGATCCCCCTGAGCCAATGCCTGAACGTTTCACTAACCTCCATTTTTCTGGCAAATTTGGGGAACTTTGCAATACTTACCTTCCTTTTTTACTAATCCTAACCCTAATCCTAAACCCTAACCCAAACCCTTAACCCTAACCCTAAACCCTAACCCTAACCCTTAACCCAAACTCTAACCCTTAACCCAAACCCAAAGCCTTAACCCAAACTCTAACCCTTAACCCAAACCCAAACCCTTAACCCTAACTCTTAACCCAAACTCTAACCCTTAACCAAAACCCTTAACCCTAACCCTTAACCCTAACCCTTAACCCAAACCCTTAACCCAAACCTTAACCGCTTCAAGAAAATTGCTTGCATGGGTGCAGTTTGTAGGGGCATCGCTTGCACTGTACCCATGGCTACAGTTGGATACAGTATACTTGCGTTTTTCCTCTCCTCCTACTTCCTGTTCTTCTTCTCTTTCTTTTTCTTCTCAGTAGATTTTTACTTCACATTATTATTGTTACTCAGCATTTCCATATTATCATAACCAACCAATCAATCAAATTCATCCTCTTTCACGTTATAATAATACTTCTAAAACGACTGTTCTGATGAGTCAGCAGAAATATAGCTTTAATATAATGGGCGGAGCCTCATGAGGGATAAATTTGTGTTCACTTCACTTGTGTGTGTGTGCGTGTTTGTCGTCATCACAGCAGCAGATGATCAACATTTGCCGCAAAGCCCTGCCCCCTCCCCCCCCCCAGATAAACAGTGAGGCGTCCAGTAGAGATCATTATCAGAGCAGCTCAGCATCGATCTGTCCTAATTAATTGTCTGTTTGATAGATGAGAGAGGAAACGTCACACACACACACACACACACACACACAGTATCCATGTCTTCACACATTAGTCCATTGTCTTTCAACCTTGGGGTCGTGACCCCATTTGGGGTCGCCTGTAGTTTAAATGGGGTCACCAGAAATGCCAAGTAATCAACTAAAAGAAATACTGAATTAATATTCTTATTATATTATGTTCATAATTAACACACAACACACATTCTTAAACACTGTATTCTTTACTTTCACTGTATAAAGACAAAAACCACAGAACGCATGTGTCTAAATTATTCAATCAAAAACAACAAAGTTTTAAAACACAATTTTCTTTTTAATTGAAAATATAATTTTTTTGATTGAAATGTTTTATTCTTTTTTTTTATTGAATAATGAAGATACAAATCTACTACCAGTGTTGTGCTAGTTACTGAAAAAAAGTAACTAGTTACCATTACGAGTTACGTCATTCACAAAGTAACTCAGTTACTATTTTGATTACTTAACCAAAAAGTAATGCGTTACTGGAAAACGTAACTTTTGAGTTACTTAGAATTAAAGAATGTATTATTTATTTTGGGTCATTTGCGTCCGTACAGCTTCATATCAGTGCTGTAATAATATAATAATCCACTGTTGATCAACTTCTATAAAAAAAACCATAAATGATGTGCATATAAAGCACAAAACACAGCTGCTCCAATATTAAAACAGTAATTTTTCAGCCTTAGCACACTAATGTAAAGTAAGCTGTGCATATTCCAGGTGCACATTCTGCTGTTGAAAATGCTTATAAAAATAAATGTGTAAAAACTAATTCACAGCATTTTTCTCAGCTACACAATGCTAAACATATCAGGCTAATGAGCTGCTGTTAGCAGTGACTCAGCAGCAGCGACAGGCTTCTTATTTACAACAACATACCTGCAATAGTTTGGCTGATCTGTCCCTGGATAACAGTCACAGTCCGTTAAGATCCAGTCGCAGCGTTAGCTTAGCTTCACTGATGCATTTTTTGGAGACAAAAATAATGCGTATATTTCCACTCTGAGAAGCTCGTCCTGCTCTCGCATTGACTCGCCATGATTGGCGCACGTGATGTAAACAGAAACACGCTGACAATGCTTCTTCTTCTACTGTTTTACCATGTTTGGCACGGCATCCCGCAAATATATGTAGCACCACTGTAAACAGGAAGTACACTGCAGCTAGCAAAGTAACGGACAAACGCACCATATTGTACGGTAACGGCGTTATTGCTTTAGAAATATATTGCGTTACAGTACTAGTTACTGTCAAAAATTATTTTGGGGCTACTACCCATAATATGGCCCAAAAACAAAAAAATATCAAAAACAACCTGCTGAAAAAGTCTTTAATATTTTTTGCATTTGAACAATTTGTTTCTTTGTTTGAAAATATGTAATTTTGATTAAAGTGATTTTTTTTTATTGAAAATATTTTTTGTATTATTGAAAACATTTTTTTTTATTGAAAATATTTGATTGAAGTTGCTTTTTGATTGAAAATATATTTTTTTATAAGTGAAAACATTTTTTTGGTTAAAGTGATTTTTTTATTAAGGTAATTTTTTTTTTATTGAAACAATTTTTTGATTGAATAATAAAGACAAATCTACCTCCATACAAATACAAATATACATCTATTTCAAATAAAATGCATTATAAAAATATCTGAATTTATCACTAATTCTGTTTTCTATTAACACTGTAACAAACAGCATCAAAAACTATTTCTTGAAAAAATAAAATATTTTTGGGGTCGTCAGAAAATTAAATGGTGATAAACTGGGGTCACGACCCAAAAAAACTGCATTTCTTTTAACATTTAGGTTCCCGTGCAGTCCTAGAAACCCCACAGCTGTCCACATGTCTGATATCGTCCTATTATTTATCAGTGCGTTCCACCTCAGCGTGCAGATAGAGACACTTCAGCTGTAGACACCAGGCCGAGCTCAGGCATTCAGAACGTCTGAAGTGTTGGAGGAAGAGAACAAACGACTCGACCTCCCTCTGAGGAAACAAATCCTCCGCTCCACTTTCCTCTGCGCTGGAACGCTGCAGAGAATGTGATGACTTCTCATTCTCTGGTGTGTGTGTTGATCTCCTCTTTTCTCACCTCCGCACACGTTCTTATCGTGCAACACCTAAGGAGAGGATCAGCTGAGCTTTGCCAGCGACCAATGTCGAATTAAAGCTGCACTAAGCTCTAATTACACAGTGTTAGAAAGTAGCGGCCCAGCTGTAATCCAGCAGCCTGGGAGCCAATCAGAGCGAGGGGAGGCAGATGTAACGTCCTGGCAGTAAAGAGTAGAGTCAATATTGTTTGGAGAGGAAACTTCTTTTGTGCTTCTGATAGAGGTTTGTAAAAGTTGAGCAGATATTCTTCATTGGACGTGTAGAGGGTCAGATTTTTGGAGCCAAGGTCTGTCCTGGATCTTCTAATACAGGGGTCTCAACCTTGGCATCAGGACCCCAATTTGGTGTCACGGACACTGGGAGGGGGTCACCAGATGCCTTCAAGAATCTAAGAATATTTTTTTGAACAATCTGAGCCCATTTTTACTTATTTTTTTACCCTTTTTCTGCAACTACATAAAACTCACCATATTTTAACCTATTTTCATCACTTTTTCTTGCCATATTTTTGCTACTTTTAATGTATTTTTGCTACATTACTCCCATTTCTGACACTTCTACATCACATTTTAATGCCTTTTTGCTATTTTTTTCCACTTTCAAGACATTTTCAGCACTTGTTCCACCTAATGTCACATATATGTTGACTCATACACTATAATCCCAGCTCTCCTTCAGGACAAGCTTTCCCAGCTGAACGTGCCAGACTCCACCTGCAAGTGGATCACAGACTTCCTGTCTGACAGGAAGCAGCACGTGAAGCTGGGAAAAACCATCTCTGCTCCAGGACCATCAGCACTGGATCTCCTCAGGGCTGTGTTCTTTCTCCTCTGCTCTTCTCCCTGTACACCAACAGCTGCACCTCCTCTCACCAGTCGGTCAAACTCCTGAAGTTTGCAGATGACACGACCATCATCGGTCTCATCTCTGATGGAGACGAGTCTGACTACAGGTGGAGACAGACAGGCTGGTGTCCTGGTGCAGCCAGAACAACCTGGAGCTCAACGCTTTAAAGACAGTGGAGATGATAGCAGACTTCAGGAAGAACCCAGCCCCCCTCACCCCCCTCACCCTGGGAGACTCTACAGTGAGCTCTGTGGAGTACTTCTGCTTCCTGGGGACCATCATCACTCAGGACCTCAAGTGGGAGCTGAACATCAGCTCCCTTATCAAAAAAGCTCAGTAGAGGATGTACTTCCTGCGGCAGCTGAAGAAGTTCAGTCTGCCAGCAAAGATGGTGAACTTCTACAGCTCCATCATCCAGTCCATCCTCTGCTCCTCCATCACCATCTGGTACGCTGCAGCTACGGCCAAGGACAAGGCCAGACTGCAGCGTATCATCCACTCTGCAGAGAAGGTCATCGGCTGCAATCTGCCCTCCCTCCAGGACCTGTACGCCTCCAGGATTTTGAGGCGTGCAGGAAAGATTGTGGCCGACCCCTCCCACCCCGGTCATAAACTGTTTCAATCCCTCCCTTCTGGAAGGAGGTTTAGGTCCATCAGGACCAGAACCTCCAGACACAGAAACAGCTTCTTTCCCTCTGCCACCATCCACATGAACACACCCAAAGTCACCCACTGAACCCCACCCCACCCGATCACCACCTCCATGATGACATTATCTGCTGCACTGTGTATATATATATATATATATATATATATATATATATATATTTATCCTTTATTCTCTATCTATCCTTTATTTATCCCTCATCCTTTATATTTATCATTATTATTATTATTATTGCTGGGTTGTTCTTTGTTTTTTTATTTTATTTTATATTTTTTTGTTGTTTGTTTTGTGCACCAACTACCAAGACAAATTCCTTGTACTGTCCTTAAAACTGTACATGGCCATTAAAAACATTTCTGATTCTGATTAGTGTCACTTTTAACATCTTTTCACCACATTTCATGATTATTTTTTCATTTACCCACATTCACCATTTTTCATGCCCATTATTGGCCAGTTTAAACTAATTGTTCCTACTTTTTATTTGTGTGTTTTTATTGAACTATTTATATTTTACGCATTTCCAAGAGTAATGGAAACACAGCTAGAATAATCTCCACAAAAGCAGAAGATCTACAGGACAGGACTGAGTCCATTTCTTTCTGCTCCTCTCGATGGACCAATCAACTGTTAGTATGACATCTGAGGACCGTGCAGAGACCTCCAAAGGCGCAGGTGCTCAAATAAAAAAAGGCCACATATTACCACTACATATCATGGCCAGTATCAGACAGTTTCATATATAGAAGCATGGAAATTGAAAGAGATTTCATTTTAAAACAAACAACTTGTAGGACATATTCTAAGCAAAATGTTTTTATACAAAATGAACTGAGAACTCCTTTAATTCTAAGATTATCTACGACTTATGATCTTACTGGCACTGCTGGTCTGAGGAGGAGATGAGGGAAAGATTGGGGACTGGGGAGGGTCATGACAAGGAAATAAAAAACTAAAGTACATGAGCACACTGTTGGTATTTTAATATACGGTAATAAACCATCCAGCAAACTGGAACATGGAACTGCAGACATAAAATAAGAACAGAGGAGATTAACTAAATGTTTTGTGCTAATAGAGATATATTAACTCATTCAGTGCCAGCCGTTTTTGAGCTGATTTTAAAGACCCACAGAAGATTTTCTAAAAAAAAACCCCGTCAGTGACTTTAAAGCTATTTTTTTTTTTTGCTTTAGTGACAACTAACATCAGAACATTGTTTCCTTATATAAAACAAAAAAAAAAAACAGACAGGGCTTTTGATGGCAAAATTATTATTATTTATCTATCTGGGTCAGAGTTTAATGTATTTCTTACTGTATTTTGGCGTTCCTCCAACTTTCTCTCCCGTCACTCTGCACACACGCAACTTCCTCTTCCTCCCGGACATACAATGTCACTGCGTTCCCTGTTTTTTTATGGTTTTATCTCATCATCACACTATCCATGAGTTCCACACATGCTCTGGTTCAGTGTGCGCTGCTGGGAACGTTAACTCTCGGACGTAGCGCCATTTTCTGTCTCGTAAACTCCTTTCCTCCTCTCCCTCTGAGCTCTGCTGAGCATGGATGATCTCTCATCCAAAGGTGCGCTGCTACCTCCTACGTGTCACCTATAAGTTTTGCTATCTGGCTCAAAGGCTGGGGGTATTTTGTTGCATGGTTTGGCATGTACGTAATCATTTTACAAAGCCATCTGCTAGTAGGGCTGCACCTAACAATATTTTTTTAAACAATTATTTTTTGATTATTCAAACAATATTTTTTAATCACTTCATTAAAATATTTTTTTTACCTCAAAGTAAAAACCAAAAACTTGTTTGAGATGAAAATCCAAAATCATTTTATTCAGCTTTTCCCTTCAAACAAACATTAACAACATCAATTGTTCTGCAGGGCATTACTTTGGAATTATTGCTTTTTCAAAACATCTCTTCTGAAACATTTCATAAGAAATTACAATACACGTTTTTACTAAACACCAACAGTTTTTAACTAAACATGAACTATGTATTTCCGTGTTGGGACAAGTTATAAAAAGGTAAAGATTAATGAAATTAAATCTTATTACATTTGTAACAGTGGTTCGACCTGAACTCATTAGTGAGTCTCATTATAATTATACATTTCCCATAAATAGAGACAGAAGTAGTCACGTCATGTTTTCTAGTTGGTTTTTAAATGTGGTTTCCAGTCCAGAAGTTCAAACTTCCAGTTCCAGTTTGAACCTGTGTCAGGTGAGCAGCAGTGCAGACAGAAGCACTTTTCTCTGATAGATGATAACTGATCCCGGAGCGCGGGAGTCCCTATCTTTAACGTATTAACGTCATTGATTAGGTCAATAAATGGTCCCAGCCTGACTATCTAATAAGTAAAATAACTTACTTACCGGCTCTTTAACTCCCCTCAACGGCATTGCAGTAGTTAATTAGGGCCAAAGAAGCTGAAATGTAACCTGGGCTCTCCACTGAGTCCTCAGCAGGTTGTGGTGGTGGTACTGGGCAGCCAGATTAGCGAGGGGCGAAGGAGGGGCGCTGGTCTACTGGTCATCCAGGATACAGCTCAAGTCATGTGACGCAACAGTAGAAAATATGTTACACTATTTATTTCTAAATATTATTTTTTGAGATATTCAGTCCTCACGTATGCCGCTGTCAGGCAGAGCTGCAACAGTTACGCATTAGCCGGTAGGGATTATCGGACAGCGCAGCACGGAGATGTAACAGAACCGTTGAACCAAGAGCGGCAGCGTGAGAAGAGCTTTAATCAGCCCTAAAAAAAGAATACTATAAAATCCGAGAAGAGGGAGGAGTTTTAATGCAGAAGTCTAATGCTAATCAGAGGGTTCATCAAGCTATATGGGTACAGTACGTACAGACACGTCATATGTGTATTCCCGTTTTGTTTTTCTCTCTAAAATACAATCTCTATGTATTCCAATTGAAAGGTGTTCCGTGCATCATTAAATCCCAGTCTTTGATTCTGGGTTTCTGGGAAATCTGGGTTTGAATGGAATCGTTGGGTGCATGTGAGCAAGATCTCACACACTCACACCTGGCCTGGTTTGCACGCCTGTGATTGGTCAGCTCTGCTCCTGCCACCTTTGCCTTTATGCTAGCATTAGCACCAAGCTGCGATCACTCGTCACACATCATCATCAAACTCACAGGAAGCCACAAAAACAACACACTACACTCACAAAGCCACACACTGATGATGGCAAACAGAAATGATGCACTTTTGTTTCCCACGTCTCACTGGAAACCACACACATGTCCCTCTGAGATGAAGATACAACCCTGAGCTCTCATTTTCACACCTGATTAAGTGTGAAATGTTCACTTTCACACCTGATCAGGACCAACACAGAGAGCGTGTGGTGTTTAATTTCATGCTTTTATCAACACTTTATCTGAGCTCTGTTTGACTTCCCACCGTTCATTACATAAATACTCCCGTTTCCTAATAGAACGTTTGTGTGGTGGAGTGTGCGTTCATCTGTGTGTACTTTCTCTCAAGGATCGACTTGTTTGCACGCTCTGGATTTTTCTAAAACATCTTTTGTTGTTCATCGACTCTTAGACTAAAAATACAGCCCAGGTTGAAGATTGTGAACAAATCCAAACCAAAGGAAAGCAGGAATAAATGGGATGGTATAAAATGAACAAAAACAGTTCAGAAACTCAAACTTAGAAAACAGATACAGATAGATGTGAGGAAAGAGAAAATAAACCTTTTGTTTGGATTTAAAGTAGCACAAAAATACCTGAGCTAGCTGTATCAGATTATTTTGAAAAAAGAAAGTAAACATGGAAATTGCCGCTGACTGCTTATTCCTAAAAGTATCTCCCACGCTAAAACATGTCAGGAAGTTGTTCCTTCATCTGAAGTCATTAGAGTTCTTTAACCATTGTCGCGCTCTACAGCTGCAGTAGCTGCTGTCACCTGTTGGTGTCACTGTTTCACACGCTGCAAACTTCCTGTTCATCTGCTGACGTTGTCTTTACAGAGACACGTAAACATCACAGAAAACTCTCATATCTCATTGGTTGATCAGACTGACAGTTGATCATGTTATTGATTAGTTATCCATTTGGTTTCTTTGGTTGACGGTTAATTTGATCGTGTAGATGGTTGGTTAGTTGGTTAACTGGTTGGTCGATTGTTGAGTCAGTTTGTTGTTGGTTGGTTGGTGTGTTGGTCGATTAGTGAGTAAATTTGCTAATTGGTTTGTTCGTTGGTTGGTCCATGGATCGATTGTTGAGTCAGTGTGTTACTTGGTTGGTTGGACGCTGTCAGTCATATAGTTGGTTGGTTAACTGGGTGGAGCAGTGATTAGATGGTTGATTCAATTTAAAATGTGGGTAGTTAGTTGGTTTGTTGTTTGGTAGAATTGTTGGCTGACTGTCTTACTTGACAGGTGTGTGTGCGTGTGCGTGTGTGTGTGTGTATTTCCTATGTCTTTGGGGATATTCTAACTAATGTAATCTTTGTTGTTGACTCTTTGAGATGATAAATGTTGATCTCTTCATTGTTCCCATGGATCAGATGATGTTTGGTGTGAGGAAACACATCAGTCTTCCTGTGATTCTCGGGCCAATGCTGTCATGTGAGCGGCTGTTCCTGTGTATGTAGGACAGGTGAGGAAAAGGGAAAAAAAAAAAAAGAGACATGGAAGAAGTGACTCATCCAATGTTTTTCTCCCGTAGATTTTCCTGCAGTTCAAATCTAATCATCTCGAGCAAATGAAGATGTCTGCAGTCGGATTGGGTTCTTGTTTATTTCACGTGCTGGAGCAAAGCCACTGTTTACATGGATTTATTACTGAGTCACTGAGCCAGAATCATGGAGGTCAGCTCGGGTGAACAATGGTCCATCAGCACTTCTATTTACCTTAGGTCTCTCTACTACATGAATATTTATTATTCCAAAAGGTTATTTCATGTAATTTCAACAAATGGCCCATGCACTTCAGTCTCAAACAATCCCACCAATTATTCCATGATTAATTCAATTCAACTTTGTTTATATAGCGCAAAATACAACAAAATCATCTCAAAGCGCTGATTATCCAATATTCACAATGTACATGTTTAGTATGATCTGATGAATAATTTTTTGAGGTTTTTTGAGGTAAAAAATGAATAATTTTTATAATTTAGTGAGGGGGGTGTGTCCTTATTTTTGTTTCATGTTCATCTTCCAATATATCGGGAACTCCATCACATAGAAAGGTAAATATGGTATATTAATAAGCTCCACCTACTCTCTCAGAATATAGAAATAGATCTGCTATACATCCTATCTGGTGGACATGTCAGCTCCTCTAAATAGTCACAAAGTCAGTGTGTGTTTGGGTCTGGAACATGTTTGGGTCTTCAGTAAACTACTTAGCATATGTCTCAGCTCCCTGTAATGTGATCAGCTTGCATGCATTGAGTCGTGGGTGACACCCTCTAAAAATATGAAAATATACTTTATTTACTATTTTCATTGGCCAATAACTACATGTGAGAATGTAAGAAAAAAATCTGATCTCTGTTTTAATTTGTAGTATAAAGGTTACGTTTTCTTGAGATATAAAACAATTTTGGGTTATTTCATCACTCGTAAATAGAGATGTAACTATTCACTCAACTCCCGATACGATTACATTCACAATACTGGGTTCACGATACGATTCTCTCAAGATTTATTTTACAAAATGGGACTGTAGACAAATGCCATCCATCCATCCATCTTTTCCCGCTTAGCCGTTTCCGGGTCGCGGGGGCAGCATCCTCAACAGAGGCACGGAACATGGCCCACTGGGACTCAATGTCCCCCGCCTCCTCCGAGACATGGTTGAAGTTTTCCCGGAGGTGGGAGTTGAAGCTTCTTCTGACGGGAGACTCTGCCAGGCGTTCCCAGCAGACCCTCACTATACGTTTGGGTCTGCCAGGTCTAACCGGCATCCTCCCCCGCCATCGGAGCCAACTCACCACCAGGTGGTGATCAGTTGACAGCTTCGCCCCTCTCTTTACCCAAGTGTCCAAGACATGCGGCCGCAAGTCCGATGACACGACTACGAAGTCGATCATCGAACTGCGGCCTAGGGTGTCCTGGTGCCAAGTGCACATATGGACACCCTTATGCTTGAACATGGTGTTTGTTATGGACAATCTGTGACGAGCACAGAAGTCCAACAACAAAACACCACTCGGGTTCCGATCAGGGGAGCCGTTCCTCCCAATCACGCCCCTCCAGGTCTCACTGTCGCTGCCAACGTGAGCGTTGAAGTCCCCCAGCAGAACGAGGGAATCCCCAGAAGGAGCACTCTCCAGTACTCCCTCTAAGGAATCCAAGAAGGGTGGATACTCCGAGCTGCTGTTTGGCCCATAGGCACAAACAACAGTCATGATCCGTCCCCCCACCCGAAGGCGGAGGGAGGCTACCCTCTCGTCTACCGGGGTAAACTCCAACGTACAGCCACTAAGTCGGGGGGCAAGAAGTATAGCCACCCCGGCCCGGCGCCTCTCACCATTGGCGACTCCAGAGTAGAAGAGAGTCCAACCCCTGTCGAGAAGGCTGGTTCCAGAACCCTTGTTATGTGTCGAGGTGAGACCGACTATATCTAGTCCGAACTTCTCCACCTCGCACACAAGCTCAGACTCCTTTCCCGCCAGAGAGGTGACATTCCACGTCCCTAACGCTAGCTTCTGTAGCCGGGGATCAGATCGCCAAGGCCCCCGCCCTGGACGACTGCCCAATCCACATTGTACCGGCCTCATATGATCCCTCCTGCAGGTGGTGGGCCTACGGGAGGGCGGGCCCACGTCGTCCTTTCGGGCTCTGCCCGGCCGGGGCCCGTGGGCAAAGCTTCGGCCACCAGGCGCTCGCAATGGAGCCCCAACCCCGGGCCTGGCTCCAAAGTGGGGCCCCGGTAGCGCCAATCCGGGCGACGTGAACTGCTTTTGTTGTTTCATGTACATATATGGCTATTGAACCGCTTTTAGTCGGACCCGTCACCTGGGACCTGTTTGCCTTGGGAGACCCTACCAGGGACAATAAGCCCCCGACAACATAGCTCCCAGGATCATTCGGGTACTCAAACCCCTCCACCACGTTAAGGTGGCGGTTCATGGAGGAACAAATGATGACTGAAAAATATTCCTTTATTTCCTTTTATTTTTTATTGTCAAAAGAATCCCTTGATAAACTATTCAGAACAATGCAATTTAACTAAAAAAAAAATCTTGAATGAAATAAATAAAGGAATAATACAAATGAAAAAGAAGCCTATTAATTTAAATTCCGGTTCTATAGTAAACAATGCAAAACTGCATAATAGTTCTTTTTCTTTTTAAAAGTGCAACAAAATATATTTTATGCTTTAACAATTGGAAAAAACAGTCATTTCACTGTATTTAGGTCAGATTTTTGTTTGGACCAGCAGAGGGCGCTGGTAACCCAGTGGTCGGTTGGCATGCAGCTAATCTAGCAGTGAAGAGGAGATGCTATGCGAGCAGACAGAACTAATAGAAAAACATGACTTTTACAGATATTCATGTAATATTACAGATATTCTTGGCGGCCAGAAAGAAAGTAGTAGCAGATTCTGCCCGCTGCCAACACTTTTGGACAAGAGAAAGATAAGTATATAGCGCCCTCTGCTGTTTAAAAAAAAGTACTGCGATTCAATTTCCACAGTATTGATGTGAACCGTGATAGCTATTAATCGATTTTTAACTGCCTTACAATTAATCGTTACATCCCTACTCGTCAATATTGAAAATCCTTACATGAGGACATTGCAGCTTGGCTCATTTATTGTTAATTTGTTTTTTACATTTAAAACAAAGTTTTTGTTCCTCTCCTTAAATCTACAGCGGAAATAAAACTTGATTGTATACGAGAGACAACACAGAGAGACTGTGAGGAAGAATTGACTCATCCTGTGACTTATTAAGCAGTTAATTCATCTCTGTCAGTCAGTTTAAACTAAGCATTAGCTCTAAGTGAGCACATTCTTTACCCTTTAATCGTGAGACAAAGTCAGTGGCCTCTACTTAAACTATTATTTATTTATTGGAAGTGAACCATGAATGTAGAAGCAACTTTTTAGGATTAAAATAAACATCAAACTTGGTTAAATAAGTAGATTTTGTATCAGAAAAGTTATAATTTGATAGTGTAGCGGAGTTGTGTGAAACAAACTCAGTTTTTAAAAGTTTGGGACGTGGCATTTTGCTCAGTTTGTGAGACAGGAGAGGGTGATTCAGGGAATGGTGAGGTGGCTGATGGCCCTCCTTCCATATTATTGCAACGGAACAACGCTGTCTTTTACATCAGGACTTTTGGTTTCTTGAAATCATTTTAGTTAATAAAAGATAGGTTTTTTGTTTTGCTGAGCTTTTGACATCATTGAGTTATTAAATTTTAAAAACAGAATTTTAAATTGTACAAACACTAATGACACTACGATAAGTTCAAAGATGTCGGGTTAATTAAATCGATGGATGTAAAAAACAAAACAAATTGATTACCTTTGTATTTGTTGTTATTATTATTGTTAAATTACCATATTTTCCAGGCTATTGAACACACCTCTGTCTGTGTTAGTTAATTTTGCAATTTTCAAGAAATAATATCACGTAAACCCGCAACGTCACACAGGCTGCACCCTATTGGCTGATGAGGGTGCCCGTCAAACAACTCGGCCAATCAGAACGGGCTGTTATACTCCTTTCTACTTTTTATTTTAACAGAGGTTTCCGTGTATTTTCGTGTATTCTGATGAGTTTCAACTGATGAGTTTCCATCTCTACATGAAGTCTCCTCCTCACTGCTCCACGTCTGCATATCAGTCCATTTACAGCTTTTTATGGTCTGTTTTTACTGATACACACCGCCCTCCCTCACTCTGTTCTTCTTACCGTGAACCATCACCTCAGGAGCACCTTATTTGACAACTTTATGACATTTATTATTTACTACTATTATAAACTGGCTGAGATATCTTACATTTGAAATCTTATTATACTTTTTATTCTCTCTTTTCCACCATAAATGCACACGAGCGCACCGCTCCCTAGTCCAGAAACTTCAATTTATTATTGGTATTTAATTTTTATTTAAACAGCAAACTTATTTTTTATATAAATATATAAATAAAAACAACAGATGTGTGACTTGTGCTGTAACTCTCTCCCTCCACTCACACACCGTCCTGCACACGGTGCACGTCTCATCCGTAATGTTATCAAAGCTTTTCCTCCATGATGTGAATATTGATGTTCAGTGTCTGTTACAGTTCATTCATTCTGTTGTAGGGGGGACTGTCTGTAATATCCTGCCTCCTACAAACACACACACTGGACACATGTTGGCCACACTCTCAACATAGAAATGAATAAATAGCGTCCTATATGCTGAAAAATACAGTAATAAATAACATTGTATGAACTCTGTATGAGCTAAAAACTATCCAGGTCCAGCATCAACATCCTGCTAAGTTTCATTTTCTTTGGACCTGTTCACTATCGAAGCAGTGCTCATACTGCCCTGGTTTCCCATGAACAGCTGAACGTTTTCACCCTTTCTATGACGTAAACGCTCTAAGTGTCTGATGTCACTCATGGCTTTCATCGCCCGGTGCGCTGCATAAGAGAGGTCAACCTCCCTCTCCGTGTTCCTTGTTAATAAAACACGGCGTGCGTCTCCTCTTCCATACATTTGGTTAAACAGCAGCTGGCACTCTGCGGTAATTACGCGCCAATGGCCGTGCGTTATTTATGCCACTTTTTAAAATCCATTAGAAGTCATTTGGTTCCCTTTAAACCTGTCATTATCGATCGACTCCACTGTAATTGCTGCTTTAAGCTCTCAAAAATGTTCCGCCGGGTGATTGAGGAGGCGCTAATCAAAGCGTTGTAAAAGCGCGGAGCCCAGGTTGTATTTCACCCGCTGATCGGAGGCTGATTGGAGCGGCTGGAGCAGTTTTTACAGCTCACACACACTCTTGCTCGGCCCGTGATTTGTACACTAATAAGACAGTGGTTACTTCCACAGCAGCGAGCTAGTAAATTTAACCCTGGGCCCAGCTTCACACTGCTGAGGAGAAACTAAATCACACCTTTGACTTTCACTGCTCTGCTGAGTCTCACCTGGGCTGACCCCACAGCACGCCTCTCCTCTTTTCATACGTCCCACAACTCCGTTTGAAGCCTGACCTGTCGGCCCAGGCTCTCCATTCAAACCCTGCGCAGGTGCCCGGGTGTCAGAGAGAGTTGAACGGCCACATCATTAGCATCATTAGCATGGCCTTAGCGCTGAGGGCTCCCAGGTGTGTGTGTGAGCTGCATAATGTCAGCAGGAACTGGGACTGGTTCTGATTCTTTTAAAAGTAAGTTCAGCCCGATGTGAGGCCGGTCGTGAACTCAGAGTCGTAACGTGGGAGGGCGGACGCTCTAAAAGCACGTTGGGGGCTAATAATCCAGGAACGTAAAACTAACCCTGAAACAGAAAGCTTTAAAAGCTTCCTTCTTTTTTTAAGGGATCAAATAAAACTAAATAAACTGAACTTGTTTCATCCGTTGTGAAAAATAAGCTGCACTAGTGCAGTTGATGAATCCATGTGACTGATAATCTCACTGATTATTCTGATTAGAGCTGCCGAAAGCGAACCATTAATCCTTAAAGTTTCTTCACCACTTTCAAGCATATTTAAAAACCTGAATAATCAAGATCTATGAATGAAAGGCGCTCCAGCAGGCAGCACACACACAAACATCAGGACGGACTACTAGGGTTACACAGTGGGATGTAAATGTGTTCTCTCATTGCGTGTGTGCGGCTGTTGTTGCTGCTGCTGGCGCTGATGTCACAGCGGGTGTTTCCTCCTTGTCCCGTCGACTCGCTGCCGTCCGGTCACACCCGGGATAAAGGACGAGAGTCAAGGGAAACAGATACCTTTGACAAACGAGTGCGTCTTCAATGCCTTGCACTTTTGAAACTCGGAGGAGCCACTCACGTTAGTTATTCTCCGGCACCGCCATCTTTGTTTTGGTCGGACGACACATTGGTGCGCACATTATGTAGACGCGTTGCCCCGGCCCTAGTTCACATGGTCAGCGGTGGTTGCGCACCTCTATGTTTCACCTGCTCATACATTCACATCTTCACACATTATATATCCTCACCGGTGAGTTACCGGTGACTTGACGCCTCTGAGCGCTGACAGGTGGGAGTGGCATCAGCTGTGTTTATGTGGTGCATTAACATTAGTGCAGGTCGTGGGATCGTGGGGTCATGGGCTATTTTGAATGACGTTTCTGGGGGGTTTGTTTTAGGATTTACTTTGGAAAACATAGGAAGAGGAACCAAACATAGGTGCAACTGTCAGGGACAGGGCAGCAGCACACAGCAGTCACACAAAGTGTTGAGGATTTCCTTTGGAAAATGCCTTTTTCTGACAGAAGTCAGAAGTTTGGTGTGCTTGGCAAATAGAATGTGTGAAAGCAGACTGAATAAAATTAAAATACAACAATGTTGCAGATTCACCGCCTGAACCACACCGAGTCCACCAGACTATATGTGTGAAATGCATTTACACCGATAGATCCTAGAGCGTTTTAAAGGCTCTAGGGTTTGTTTGCTCTGATAATCCTCCTCCTTTGGTCGATGTGAACACACAACCAAGTCTAGAGCGGATCAAACAGGAGAATTCTAAAGCCATTGTTTCTGTGGGTCTCAGAGCGTTTCCAATCAAAGTTTAGAGCGATTAGTAGCACCGTGAACACAACTGCTCTCAGAGCGGATCAAACACAGGAAGGATCAGAGATGACGTAAAGCGCACGGCATTGTGGGTAATCAGGAAGAACCGACAACAGCCCAAACCAGGGCTTTAAAATCAGGAAAAGCACGACAGCTTTGACCCATAAATGAGAACCTCTACTTTAGGTTTATGTGAAGTCTCTACTCCAGTAACTGGTTACAGTAACTGGTAACTCATGGAACTGCACCAGAGGCTGTTTGGAGCGGATCAGAAGTAGTTCTCTGAACACAAACCCAGACAAACAAAGGAGATCATATTATCAGCTGTTCTCCACCCATTCCACCACTAACCTCATGTGAAAACAGTCTAAAGCTGTTCTGAGAACAGGAAGATCCAGGACCCACCTGGGGATATATATATATATATATATATATATACAGTGGTATGCAAAAGTTTGGGCACCCTTGTAAATGTTCATGATTTTCCTTAATAAATAATTGGTTGTTTGGATAACAAATTCCAGTTAAATTTATCATATAGGAGACAAACACAGTGATATTTGAGAAGTGAAATAAAGTTTATTCGATTTACAGAAAGTGTGCTAGAATTATTTAAACAGAATTAGGCATGTGCATAAGTTTAGGCACCCTTGCATCTTATTGATTTTAATACTCTTAGCACTAATTATTGGAACTCAAAATTGTTTTGGTAACCTCAGTGATCCTTGATCTTAGGGTCTGGATTCTGGTGGGAGGTATTTTGGACCATTCTTCTCTGCAGATCATCTCTAGTTCAGTCAGGTTTGATGGTTTCCGAGCATGGACCGCCCGTTTTAAAGCACACCATACATTTTCAATAATATTCAGGTCTGGGGACTGAGACGGCCATTCCAGGATGTTGTACTTGTTCCTCTGCATGAATGCCTTAGTAGATTTTGAGCAGTGTTTAGGATCATTGTCTTGTTGAAAGATCCAGCCCCGGCGCAACTTCAACTTTGTCACTGATTCCTGGACATTGTTCTCCAGAATCTGCTGATATTGAGAGGAATCCATGCGCCCCTCAACTTTAACAAGATTCCCAGTGCCTGCACTGGACACACAGCCCCACAGCATGATGGAACCACCACCAAACTTTACTGTAGGTAGCAAGTGCTTTTCTTGGAATGCTGTGTTCTTTTTCTGCCATGCATAACGCCCCTGGTTATGCCCAAATAACTCTATTTTAGTTTCATCAGTCCACAGCACCTTGTTCCAAAATGAAGCTGGCTTGTCCAAATGTGCTTTAGCATACCTCAAGCGACCCCGTTTGTGGCGTGTGCAGAGAAAAGGCTTTTTCCTCATTACTCTTCCATACAGCATCTCCTTGTGTAAAGTGCGCTGAATAGTGGAACGAAGCACAGTGACACCATCTGCAGCAAGCTGATGTTGTAGGTCTTTGGAGCTGGTCTGCGGGTTGACTGTGACTGTTCTCACCATCCTGCGCCGCTGCCTTTCGGAGATCTTTCTTGGTCTTCCACTTCGGGCCTTAACTAGAACTGTGCCTGTGGTCTTCCAATTCCTCACAATGTTCCTCACAGTTGAAACTGAAAGCTTAAATCGCTGGGATAGCTTTTTGTATCCCTCCCCTAAACCATGATGTTGAATAATCTTTGTTTTCAGGTCATTTGAGAGGTGTTTTGAGGCTCCCATGTTGCCACTAATCAGAGAAGATGCAAAGAGGAAACACCTAGAATTTTCCTACTTAAATACCCTGACTCATGATTGGATTCACCTGTGTATGGAGATCAAGGATCACTGAGGTTACCAAAACAATTTTGAGTTCCAATAATTAGTGCTAAGAGTATTAAAATCAATAAGATGCAAGGGTGCCTAAACTTATGCACATGCCTAATTCTGTTTAAATAATTCTAGCACACTTTCTGTAAATCGAATAAACTTTATTTCACTTCTCAAATATCACTGTGTTTGTCTCCTATATGATAAATTTAACTGGAATTTGTTATCCAAACAACCAATGATTTATTAAGGAAAATCATGAACATTTACAAGGGTGCCAAAACTTTTGCATACCACTGTATATATATATATATACATATATATATATATATATATGTAAAAAGGCTGATTTGTCAAAGCTCCACAGAACTCTGGTGTGAATGTTTGAAAATCTAACTGATCTACATCACCCGTGTGTACCACCGGGGGCCGGGTCGTTAGGAAGCCCCTCCCTTTTCAAACTGCCAAAGGTCCAGCAGATGCTCTGAGGCCGACCCAGTGTGGAGATTCAATCTGCTGCCGTTGGCCGAGCTGAGCCAACTTCCTGCTGCCAGCAGCTCTGCTCCACCGTAGAGAACCTTGTGTTTGTGTCGTCAGTGACACATGGAGAACACTCAATACATTCATACATTCAACTAAACCAGTCTAGAGCTGCAACTAACCCTTATTTTTGTAGTCCACTAATCTATCCATTATTTTTTCTGATTAGTGAACTAGTCACACTTATTTTCTGTTTCATATTTTAAAAGTGTCCCTGTTGTACTGTGACAACATGTTTTACACAGGAATTAAAACAGTGACATAAAACATGTATTTGTAGTGTAGTTGTTATATTTAACACAAAATGTAATTTAAATCATAATAAAATTAGTGTAAGTTGTCCTAAACAAAGTAGTAATAATAAACAAAAAGTAAATAAGTAACTTTAAAAAGCTGGAGCTAACCTGCCTACAGGTTGTGGAGGTAATGAGGTTTAAACCAATCACAGAGCTCCTTTTATTTAAATCAAGTCCATAAAATAAAAGAATAAATAATAACATCTTGTTTGAAAGAATCCTTACAAGTATAGAAATGTCTAATTAATAGTTGATAATAAATTCAGTGTTAAGATTAAACACTAGTGTCAGCAGAAATGTCACTAACTCACTGATTAGTGCAGATAAACATGATTAAATAATAGCTGTTAATTAATTAATTCATATTATTAATTAACTATTAGCATCACAGATGCCCCACTAACACTAGCCCCGCTAACGCTAGCCCCGCTAACAGTAGCCCCGCTAACAGTAGCACCACTAACGCTAGCCCCATTAACGCTAGCCCCATTAACGCTAGCCCCATTAACACTAGCCCCATTAACACTAGCCCCATTAACAGTAGCACCACTAACGCTAGCCCCAATAACGCTAGAACCACTAACACTAGCGGTCAATGTAAGGCACTGCAGCAGAAAGAAAGCAGGAAGCGGCCAGGGGGCTGGATTTGATCATTTATTTACTAGATTAAACAATGCGTCGATGACGTAAAATCTGAGTCTACAAATTTTTGTAGTTGATATTATTATGTTGACTAATCATTACACACACACACAGACACAGCGTCTGTGTGTGTGTGACACATGCGGTGGTCACTGAATGCTGAAGAGTCTTTATGTGAAATGTTAGATCGTCCCCATGACGAGCATTAGTACGTTTTAGTGCATAGATCAGTGTGGGAAAAGCCCTGAGAAGCTCATGGAGAGAGAAGAACCCACCTGATTGTTCCTGATTGTTCCGGATTGTTCCTGATTGGTCCAACGTGAGGCTCTGGCTGTGCAGCAGCAGCTCAGGGATGGACGTGCACTTGATGGTCGTTGGCACGCTGCGACTCCGCCAGGATCCAAACTAAAGTGAGAGCTTGCTGTGGAGCGGTGATGGGCAGCGGGAGCATCACTGCTGACTCTTGGCTCCATCGGTTCAGCTGCAGCAGCTGCTGCTTTTCATTTTCTGCCAATTTATCCTGTAAAAAAAGAGAGAAAAAACAAGGAAAAAAGAGCTGAAAGAGAGGGGCCGCGTTTCCATGGAGCGCCTGCGACCAAATCATGTTCACAGCAGAGTCGGACGTTCAAACATGGAGCTCATCAACAGCAGCTGATTGAACACTTTCACTTTAACACTCACGGGATCAAAAGATCAGGATATGACTCAGAAAATACCTCAACAACAACGACTGATAATGTTAGAATCTATAACACAGCAGAGACACGCACACACACACACACACACACACACAAAATGAGTTTTGACCCATTGTGTGAACAAAGCTTCTTAAGCAAAGCTGTGCAGAGCTGCTTTCTATCCTGATCACAGTGAGGGCCACAAAAATATGATGGTTTGATCTGAGGGCCACAGTAGGAGTGTGCACGTCCATCAGCGTTCAGAACAACATTATTATTGTCATTTTAGGCGTGATTTTGTGTTTTCATCTCTTACCACCTATGGCCCAGTTGCCAATGACAAAAAAGAGGAAAATCAACGAAGGGACTCCAAAAACCAACACAACAACAGAAAACATTCACAATTACACAAACACACATAAAAAGATGAAAAAAATTACAAACAAAATAAATCCAAAACACACACAAGACGACAACAAAAATACAGGAAATTACAGAAAGACATGTAAAAGTACAAAAAAGTAAATAAAAATACAGACAAAATACAAAATAAATACTTAAAGTTGCTCAAAAAAAATAAAAAGGGGATAACTTTTTTACAAAACATCAAATGATATATAAATTGACATTAAAAATACATAAGGAGACAACAAAATACAGAAAATTACAGAAAGATGCACAAAAAATACACAAAACAGCAAAAATAAAAGTTACGCCAAAAGACAAAAGAAGGAAAGAATATACAAGTGTCAAAGGATACATAGAATCAGTTCAAAAACACAAAATGACTGAAAAATTTGCAAAACAACAGCAAAAAACCAAGATAAAATACAGAAAAATAAAATAAAAATACAGACAAGAAATAAATAACTAAAGGAGCAAAAACAAAAAAGAAAAGTACTGAAAAAGACAATGCACAAAATTAATCAAATACAAACACAACAACAACAAAATACACAAAACTACAGCACAAATAGGAGAGCAAAAGATATACAAAATGATATTAAAAAAAAGACACAAACTGACTCCAGAAACTCATAAAACAACAACAAAAACACAAAAAATAACAGAAAAATGCACAAAAAGACAAAACACAAACTCTTTGTTATTTCATGTATTAATGCTCTGATTGATCACTATTATAATGCTGACATTAATGTTGATGTGCTGCTAAAAGCTACGCATGTTCTTTTCTAAAATGTACATCAGATAATAAAAGTGTGTGTGAGGATGAAACTACGTAGACGTGGACGTTCAGACTTTGATGAAAACACAAACGTGCACGGCTTCATTAAAAGTGCACGAGTTTGGACACAGACAATTGCTTTCCTTCCACTTTCTGTTTGTTGTGCAATTATTGTGCAAATTAGGGTCTGATGCCGCCGCCACACACACACACACACACACACACACACACACACACACACACACACACACACACACACACACACACACACACACACACACACACACACACACACACACACACACACACACACACACACACACACACACACACACACACACACACACACAGCTTTAATCAAAGTGGCGTTTGGTCCATGACAGCCGTTAATTTACTGTGAAACATCCAATCAATGCCTTGTTTTCCTCGTCTGAAGCTCAAACGTTAAACGTCACTCATTTGTTTCCAGTCAGAAACTAAACTAAACGTGTTTACTGTTTGTGACACAGAGGACGAGACATTCATTAGAGCTGTGTGATGAACACCGCTCCACGCTGGGCTCACTGCAGGCCTAAACACTCATTACTGCTCATTAGCCATGCAGGCGCCTTCTTTAGCTATAGCGCTAAATGCTAACAGAGCCGGAGGGGCTGGTTTCATTAAGATCAGCGTTTAATTATCACACCGTGAGTTCTCCACCTCAAGCTGGGAGCAGGTTTTATACCTCCATGAAATGTAGAGCTTACATGATTCACCTTTGGAAATTAACTTTGATTTACCTTAAATCCTCCTGATGTTTAGATTAAAAGATCAACACGATAGAAACCAGTGAACAGCTCAACAATTTGACTTTATCCAGAGTTTGGGGAAGATCCAACACTTCCCAGATTATGACCAGCACTTATTTAATTGGACCTTGATTATTATTATTTTTTTTTTATTTTGGAGTATTATATTTGGACAGCTGTCTTTTTATGAGTTGAAATCATTAGAAATTTTATTGCAAATACAAAATTGAATGTAAAAACTGAGTGTGAGTGAGCAAAAATAGTTTCTGTCAGCTTAAAAGACTGTAAAAAATGTACAAAAAAAGGCAGGATTTGTCAGAAAAAAAGGGGTTAAATGGGTTCAAAGTGTCAATATTGGAACAAATAATTTAAACTGGCAAATAATGGACATGACAAATGGTGAATGCAGTTAAAATGGCAAAAATAAGCATGAAATAAGGTGAAAAGGTTAAAAGTGACAATAATGGGTCAATATATGTGACACTAAATGAAAAAGTGGTGGAAACGGTTTATAAGTGCTGAACATGTTTGGAAAGTAGAAAAAATGTGTAGAAAAGGCATTCATTTGATGGAGAAGTGTCATAAAGGGGAGTAATGTCGGGAAATGCATTAAAAGGAGCAAAAATATGGCAAGAATAAGTGATGAGAATAGGTTAAAATATGACAAGTTTGGTTTTGCAGAAAAATGGTACAAATGATCAAAAATGGGCTCAAATTATTAGTTTCTTGAACGCATCTGGTGAACCCCTCCCAGTGTCTCGCGACCGCAAATATGGTCCTGACCCCAAAGTTGAGAACCCTTGCCGTAGACATCCAATTTAATTGTTTAGCTGCGGCTTTTATTGAGTTAAAATCACTGGAAATGTCAATGTAAACACAAAACTAAATGTAAAAACTCAGCGTGAGTGAGGAAGAGAGGGGAAAGTCAGGCCACGCCCCCACGCTACGTCTAAAGTGTGATTTTAAAGGGATGAGGAGGAGACTGCTGCGCTGCTGATTCATTAGAGGAGTTACGGTGTAAAAGTTTATAAATCTTTAGTATTTCTAGGTTTTTGTGTTCTTGTGACCTTTGTGGCTACATTAGCAGTGATTTAGCGTTGTCCTTGTGCTGAAACATGGCAGATTTTGATTCATCATTCTTTTATTAAACATTTAGGTTAATTGGTTGTGTTCACGTGATATTATTGACCCAAAAAACATTATTCTGTGACATTTTTGTCTCTCTCATACACCCTGTGTTTCTGATGATTTACTAAGTAAACACTGACTTTACCTCAGTGAAGTGTTACATGTGTTTAATCCCTTATTTTAACCTGTCTGTGTACAGTAGACATGGACAACTGGCGGTAGGGGGCCCACATGCGGCCCTTGGTCTAATTATGTGTGCCTCCTTAAAAGCAAATGCACAGAATTACAGAAAACTGAAAAATACACAAAATTTCTGAAATAAAAAAATCACAAAAATATACAAACACACAAGACGAATACAATAACGCACAATAATATACGAAATAAACAACAATACACAAAACATGTGCTACAAACTTACAAAATGATGTATTTAAACAATATATTAACATTATAAATATTATTAGTATAAATAACATATTAAGTGTCACATTAGCTGAAATCTCCAAAATGGCCACGCCCACATATAAAACATCCTCACTGAGAATTCAAGCTAGTGAAACGTGTTTTACACAGAATTTAAGAAACCTTTTTTTTTTCTGTTCCAGCGCTCAGTCAGACGTTTAAATGAAGAGAAATCAGAGCGACAGAGAGAGGGAGGTTAGGATGGAAAAGAAGAAAACAGGTCCAGACAACAGCAGAGATGAAGGTAAACGTGATGAGTGTCGTAGAAAGTGGAAAACTTTACAAGTGTTTTTCTGACACTTTGAGGGAAACAGAGACAGTGTTTAAGGAGGAGAGAAAGAGATGAAACAACAAGAGGTGAACAAAGTATATACTCACCTTTATTACCTCAGAAAAAGTACACATACTACAGGTCAGACTTTACTACAATACAAGTGAAACTAGCTCAGTCAACATATGACCAGATATGTTTCCATTCTAGTCTCTAGCTGTGTTTCCATTACTCTTGGAAATGCGCAAAATCCAAATAGTTCAACAAGTTCTGATGAACTACGGACGGGCCCGCGGAACGTTTACGCTCCAAATAGCACGTACCACGTTCCCAAGAATTCAGTGAAATGACTAAAGAAATTAAATTGTGTGACGTAAAATAGTAATCTATGTTGAATTGCCTTTGAAACAATATATCACACAACTATGTTCCAATAAACGTAGAAATTACAGGAACATATGTAGTAAGGGGCCCCATTCATATATTGGTGTGTGTCAATGATTCGGTACCACCAACTGTAGCATTATTTGACTCGCAAATAAATGATAAAACAACTTTAATGGCCTAATAACTAACTAATAACTAAAAAACACTTGAATATCACTAAAGAGTTTCCATATTGAAACGTATCACTAACGAACAGTGGAAACACTTTAGGTAATTTCACGGGAGTTACCATGCTCTAAAACAACCGTCAATGGAAACACCTTCAAAGAGACATTAGACTTTGTGGAATTTTAGAAATATTGCTTTTATCTCGCAAAAAACTATCATGGAGACAGAGCTTGTGTTGAAACAAATACGCAGAGCTTCTATTTTTGGCCGGACGCCGAAGCACAGCTGATCATTTCAGCAAAGATCAGCACGTGGTTACAAAAATAAAACAAAATGACAGAAAAATACACAAGAATTCTCACGGGAAGAGATTTCTCAGAAGTTACGAGGCTTCAAAACAAGCTAAAATCTGAAATAAAACATCCTCTTTTCAAAATAAAAGCATCTCTTCTTGTCTTCCATTAGTTTTTTTTAAACTTTTGTAAATAGGGCTCTTAATTTGAAGTTTACAGGAAGTTTAGTCAGTAGCACAATGGAGGGTCTCTGAAAATGTGTGAGTGAAATGTGTCTTAGCATTAACTTAACATTAGAATTACCTTTATCTTAGCATTAACCCAACATTAAAATTAGCATTAGCATAGCATTAGCTTAATCTATCATTAACTTAACCCTAGCTTAGCATTAGCCGAGGATTAACTTAACACTAGCCTTGTATTAACCTTACATTAACTTAGCATTATCATTAGAATTAGCATTTGAATTCGAATTAGCTCAACCTAGCATTTACCTAGCATTAGCTTTTCCTACATGTTACAACTTTTATTATGTTTTTCAACCCATTTCAACATTTTTCATCATATCTTCTGCATCATTTCACAGACGATTTATTGGCTAGGCTAGGTTAATGCTAATGCTAAGCTAATGCTGACATTCTACATGGTCACTTTCTTGCTTAAAATGCATTTACATTACAACACAACCACTGACTTCAGGCCACCTGAACCACCATTTTATCAGGTCACAGATTTTGTCACAACACCATGTTTACAACTTTAGCGTGAACGGCGACTCAGCGTTACCAGATACAGCTGACGATTCCACGCAAAAACACACCCATTTAGGCAACATTAACCCAACCTGGCAACGCAGCATGTTTTATGTTTTACATGAAAGTTAACTTAAAATAAAAGTAAAGATGTTTGTGTAGGAATGTAAGATGTAAAGAATTAAAACACCTTAAAAATCTACTTAAGTATTTGAACTCCTTTCCGTCCCGTGGGTCGTTACGACCGATCGATTGAACAAACTCATTATAAGGAGCCTCTGAGGGAAGGATTTATTATTCCACACCGTGTCAGACGCTGAGCTCTGATTGGTTGTTCATTGTGTGGGGAGTTGGGAGCACATGCAATCATCACACGTCACCTGCAGCTCTCTGTGTTCCAGCCTCTCCACATTCTACTCTATTAAAAGTGTAATCAGGCGGAGCGTGGAGGGAGTCTAGCCTCACTTTGACCCGACCGCGCCTTAATGAGGTCCGCTGAGTCATTAACCTCCATTTAAATAACACGCATCAATATTAAAAGGTTATTAATGACTCAGCACAATTATATGTTCACTGGACTGGGCTGAGAGTAAAAGAGAGAAACTTACACTTTAGGAGCCGTCTGGTAATTAACATGTGCAACTGGTGGCTCGGGGGCCACATGAGGCCCTCGGTCTTAATTAGTGAGGCCTCTGACAGTAAACACAAAATAATTCCTCCAAAAATTCTCAAAATGACAGAAAAATACACAAAATGACAACAATACCATATAAAATGATGGTAAAAACACTTAAAATGACCATAAAAACAATCAAAAATGACAAAAAGTGAAGTGAATTATCAAAATGACTAAAGTTCTCAAGTTTCTGTTGGTTTGATGTTAACGTTGAAACAACACTAAAGTATCCTGTCCTGTACGTATCAGACGTTTCCCTGAATCTAAAGATGGCGTCATCGTGCAGAACTGAGGCTCTCCAGGACCAAAACAAACCAAATTCAAATCTTTTGAAGTGATTTTGTGTATTTTTATGTTATGTTTTGAAGGTTTATGGAGTAAATTGTGTGTATTTCTAGTTTTTTGTGTACATGTTCATCTTGAATGTCGTCTAAATTAGTGCGGCCCCCAACAGTAAACACAAAACAATTACTCGAAAAAAACACAAAATGACAGAAAAATAAACTCACTGATGCCTAGGACACACAAACAACAACAAAAATAAACAAAATGACACCAAAAACATGCAAATAAGAAAAAAAACACCCAAAACAATGGTAAAACACAAAACAACAACAAAAACAATCAAAAATGAAATAAAAGTGAAATGAATTCCCAAATGTCCATCTCTGTTCTATAGTTAAGGCTGGTCCTGGAGAGCAGGACAGAGGCTCTCCAGGACCGAAACAAACTACATTTAAATCTTTGTGATTTTGTATTTTTATGGAGTAAATTTAGTGTATTTCTGTTTTTGTTCTGTGTGTTCTTCTGTTATTTTTGTTGCTTGGATGTTGGTGTTTGATTTGTATGAGTGTTAGTGTTTTAATAAATGCTATAAAACCTCAGAAAACATCCTGAGTGCGTCTGTTTGCTGAGGTCTGTCCCGTAACGCTCCGTCTATCCTCCTGCAGAGAGCTTTGTCACGTCTTATGTGCTCAGATCCTGATGTTCCAGCTGTGACTGTGTTTGAGGTGAGGCCCTGTGTTCCCCTCATTGTCAGGATGGACGGTAGCGGCAGGTTGACTGATTTCCACCTACTTTAATCTCATATAGTCGTGACTTCGGGGCAGAGACAGCAGCGGGCCATTCATAAGCCTCACACAAACTCAAAGTTGTGCACAAGTTTATTGTTTTCCCGCCGCAGAGCTGAGCGATGGAGTCTAGTCGACAGATTCATGTCAGAAATCTTTATTTTACGTGTCGATAAGTTGGAACAAAGCCTGAGGATGTAAAGGAGGAGAGTTTTATTTCTTCTGCAGAGAATCTTCAAGCTGCTGCGCTTACAAAGAGCTTCAAGAAGCTAGCGCTGTATTATCAGGCAAACACACACACACACACACACAGGATATGCAAAAAATGACTAAAAACATAAAAAAACAACAGCACAAAACTTACAAAATGACTCCAAAACACACACAATAACAACAGAAAACACAAATTAGTGAAAACTATACTAAATGTCTCTAAAAAATCTAACAAAAATACACAAAATGACTCATGAATAAGAGGACAACAAATACACACTAAAACGACTCCAAAAACACATACAATACACAAAAACCTAAGTTGATGCTCTGATTTTTCATTATTCTAATGCTGACATGAATGCTGATCATGTGACCTTCAGATCAATGTCAGAAATCATTATTTTACGTGTTGATAAGTTGGGACAAAGTCTGGGGATGTGAAGGAGGAGAGTTTTATTTCTTCGAGCTGCTGCGTTTACAAAGAGCTTCATAAATATCACACCATGAAATCCAACATGTGCATAAAAAGTAATAAAGCATCAGGCAGTAAACAGCAGATCTGCTGCTGCTGCAAAGCATCAAAGAAGTGAACACAACCAGAAAAGCTCCACAGAGAGTAAAACATCAACTTTACTCTGCTGCAGCTAGCGTCGTAGCTCGTTTAGCATAATCTTAGTTTGATTAGAGCACCATACAGTCTGTGATTATAGTTAATATATTTATTAATTAAGTGGACTGTGTGCAGGTGTTTGATGAGGAGCTCGTACTTTTTATTTCATTTCAAAGGAAAGAAAAGAAATAGGAATTAGAGGTTGAATTAGCATTAGCTGAGCATTAATCTAGCATTAGCCTAACATTAGGCTAGCCTAGCCTGTCATATGAACCCTTTGTGGAATAATAAGACAATATGATGAAAAACATTGAAATATGCTGAAAAACACAGATATAGGCTATGACATGTTGGAAAAGTTAATGCTGAGCTAATGCTAGGCTAATGCTAAGCTACTGCCAGACTAAGTTAATGCTAATTTTAGTGCCAAGTTAATGCCAAGCTAAGGCTAGGTTAATGCTAAGATAATGCTAGGTTAAGCTAAGGCTCTGCTAATGCCAGGCTAGTGCGAAGCTAGGGCTCAGTTAATGATAGATTAATGCTAGGCTAAGCTGACGCTAATTTAAATCTGAATGCTAATGCTAAGTTAATGTCAGGCTACTGCTAGGCTAAGTTAACGTAAGCCAATGTAAGGCTACGGCTAAGTTAATGTTAGGCTAACGCTTGGTTAAGCTAATGCTAATTTTAATGCTAATGCTAAATTCATGCAAAGCTAATATCAGGCTACAGCTAGGCTAAGCTATTTAGAGTTTTAATGCTAAGTTAATAGAAGGATAATGCAAGGCTAGTGCTAAGTTATTGTTAGGCTAATGCTAAGCTAAGACTTAGTTAATGCTAGGTTAATGCTAGGCTAAGCTAATGCTGATTCAAATTTGAATGCTAAAGCTAAGTTAATGCAAAGCTAATGCCAGGCTAAGTTAATGGAAGGCTAATGCAAGGCTAGTGCTAGGTTAATGTTAGGCTAATGCTAGGTTCAGCGAATGCTAATTCTAATGCTAAGTTCATGCAAGGCTACTGCTTGGTTAAGTTAATGTTAATTCTAATGATAATGCAAATTTAATGCCAGATTAATGTAAGGCTAGTGCTAAGCTAATGCTAAGTTATTGCTAGGTTAATTTTAGGCTAATGCTAAGCTAAGACTAATCTAAGCTAAGACTAATCTAAGCTAATACTAATTCTAATGTTAGGCTAATGCTAAGATCATTTTAAGCTTCATGCTAGGCTTATGCTAATGCAAATGCTAAGTTAATGCTAATTCTAATGTCTAATGTGGTCTTGAGTACAACACTAACTGTCATGCAGATCCTTGAACAATATCTAGTCCCTGGGATCTAGAACTGAACAATGTAGTATTCTAACAAGGTCTACAATTTCCTGGCTTGTTTATTCAGGTTTGAAACAAATGCCTGATAAATGTTATTTTGATAAATATTTTTTCCAAAAACAGCACACTTTGACAAACTAATCTGCTCATCATTTGTTTGTAAACTTATCTGAGCAGGAGATGAAAAGCCTGGGAAACATTTTCTCCTTAAATAATAAACAATAACTCGTTGTGTCTCTTTTTTTAAAGCTGAGCCTGTAATTATGTGTCACCAGATTTCTAGAGGATTATTTGTGCTCTGATGGTTTGAAATGAACTTTGTGAGTCTGCAGCAGTGTGGGCGTCGTCATTGTGAAATGCTACGCTAGCAGCGCTCTGTGGCGTATCTAAGAGTCTGTCTGCGGTCCAGAAGGAGGAAACGTGGTCCTAACCTGTGAGACGAGGCCGACGCCCACAGAATCCCCTGCTAACGTCTTTCTCTGCCAAAACGCTGAGGTTTTTTCTGCTTTATTTCATCTTTGGAGTGGAATCTATTTTGGTGCTTCACTCCAACTTTTCCCTGCTAATGATTTCATCTGCAGTCAGTGTTGATTCGTACTGAGCATGCTCACATCTCATTGTTTGGCTCCCGTGGGTGTTCCCCTGACTTCAACACACCTGAATCCAAATAATTGTCATTGTGCAGCCTCATAATGAAGCTACTCGCTAAAACAGAGGAGATGATTCATCAGCACATAAAACCATAGACATTATAGCTCCTGCACAGCAATGGTCGGGGCCAGGCAACTTTAGGTATAAACCTAATCAAGCCATTCTGAGCAACAAGAAGAGTTTAGGAAGATGAAAATGGTGTCATTCTTGAACTCAATTTCTGGCACAAACTGTAGCTTCACTAACTGATCTAGTCACATGTGTGCAAGACAGCAGCTGTTAGCGTTTAAAAGTGGATTTTAAACAGCTGGAAAAAAATTCAGTTATCAACACAAAAATACACAAATTGCATCTAGACACATGGAGATTTTGTTACTTTGTTTTAACAATGATTTATTAGCTCCATAAGTGAAAAACCGATGTTTACAAATGTCATTTTAGCATTAACTCTAATTTGTTAGCATGGGAGAAAACATTTAATGTTGTAAATGTATTTTCCAAACATAATCAACAATGTAATATATATATATATGTGAATTGTTTATCTTTTTTGTTTGTTTGTAAACTTCTGTTCTTTCCTTGTTTTGCACCTTTACTTAAACTGTCTGATTTGTTGTTGTTTGTCATTGTTTTCCAATCTGACTCTGGGACATGCACAACAATTCCACTGTACCCGTTTTTTTAACGTCACAGTCAGTGACATAAATCCCACGACGCGATGCAACAAATCAATAATGAAATTAGTTGCCAACACTTTTAATAGTAAATTTTTATTGATTTTATTGATTTGTTGTTGCAGCCTTAATGTCAGCTCCTCAAAATAGTCAAAAAAAAAGTGTGTGTGTGTTTGGGTCTGAAACATGTTTGGGCCTTTAGTAAACAACTCCCTGTAATGTGATCAGCTTAGAGCTATGAACATAGACTGTTCACATCACTAATGATTAGTCATAGATATGCATTGGTTCTAGGCTCACACGCTCTAGAAATATGAACAATATACTTTATTTATTATTTTCATTGACCCATAACTGCACGTGGGAACGTAAGGAAAAAAATCAGATCTCAGTTTTAGTTTATAGCATAAATATAGAACTATTTTTTAGGATATAAAACAAATTTTCTTTTTTTAGGACCCCAACTTTGCATTATTTCACCAGTCGTGAACATTGAAAATCCTGTGTAGTTTGGCTCTGTGTCTTAAAATCATTTATTGTTGATTAGTTTTTTCACGTTTAAACATACAAAAGTTTATTCAGTGTTGGGGCTACGTTTTGGTGAAAGTTGTAAATTCCAAACGGTGAACTTTCGTTTTTTACCTCCACCCTTAAATTATCCCAAGATGCGTTGGGAGTCACGGCTGTGGAAATCACACGCTTTGTTCTATCAGATGCAGAGATGAGACGGTGTGTGTGTGTGTGTGTGTGTGTGTGTGTGTGTGTGTGTGTGTGTGTGTGTGTGTGTGTCAGCAGCAGCTCAGGGTTTGACATCACAAACTTGAGGCGCTCTTTTGAAAACACCATGAAGGTGGCATCGCTTGTGTCCAGATGTTGTTACGCGTTGGACAATCAAAGCGCGGTGGTTGTTGTTGTGTGTGTGTGTGTGTGTGTGTGTGTGTGTGTGTGTGTTTTCCAGCTTCAGCGCGACGGCGTGTTTTCAAAGTGGCGTGTGAGGCGTTTAAAAAAGAAAAAGAAAAAAAGAAAAGCTGTGGAAATGTTCCTCATTTCGAAGGAGATTCACAGTCAAAAATAAAAGAACGACTCACACAAAGAGGAAACAGTGGGCACGTCTTCCCACAATGCACTGCTTCACATCCTGGGCACAAGATGAAACACTTTTTTTTTTTTTTAACCCTATGGGTCCAGGGTATAACTGGCTGTTTTTAACTACAGTACTTTTGATTTTACTGTTCTATCTCATCATAACAACCGATGTTTGTTTTCAGCACAACCTCAGCTGTGAATCGATACATAAATGATCATTTTGACATCCTGTATGAACATAATGGAGTTAAAATCAAACAAAAAAACAAATCCCAGTAGAAAAATTCTTGGTTTTTTTTACTGTGAAAACCACAAATATGTTTAACAAACTGATTTGATGAAGTACAATGCAAATATGGAGTGTAATTCATAAACATATGCACAAGTTTACCAAAAAACGAAGTTATATGCAACACTTTACATAAAAAAAGGAGTTTTTTTTAACAAATCATATAAACCAACTATTTACCAAATATTAGATTCACATGCCACTAATTATTTAGTTCATTGTGATTAATGAACTGCTTTGATGAACTACAATGCAAATATAAAGTGTAATTTTCAAAAAACATGTGTCCAAGTTCACCAAAAATATGCAACAATTTACATGAAGATGCAGGAAATGCCTGAAACATTTTATTTATTTATTTAACAAATCATCTAAAGCAGTGGTTTTTCCTCTCGTCCCCCTTTCTCTTACTTTTGAATCCAAGTCCCCCCTTATGTCCAACTACAACATTAAATAAAACATATTTTATTGCATAATTGTGAAAAAAACAAAACCAAACTGTGTTTCCTGTGGACAGGAAGCCCCGCCATGTGAGGGATGCGCCCTAACGCGGCGCGGAGCCAATTGCTAAGATAAGTGACAGTGATCAATATGCGCACTATCAGGAAGAGACGCAGCTGTATGAATGGCGTTGTTATCGCCCCGAGAAACAAAAAAAACAACAATATTCTCCCTCCAGTTATTCCAGGAACAATGGCTTCTTATTGGAGGCTGGTGGAAGCTGTCAAAGTGTCAGGGGAACGCCGCGTTTCACTGATGGATTTCAAAAGTGACAAACTGCAAGACGGCGACGAGAGAGAGAGAGAGAGAGAGAGAGAGAGAGAGAGAAAATTAATCCTCCACCAAGATATTGACTGCCACTTACCAGAAGAAGAAAGGCAGTGAAAGAAATCAGATTTATCACTACGTTGTAAATTAGAAGGACAAACAAATGGGTTTTCAATACGAGGAGAGGTAAATACGAGGCGTGGAGGCCCCCGCAGGAGCCCCGGGGCCAGCTGGAGAAATACCAGCTGTGGAGCTTTACAATCAGCCTAATGCACACACACGGCAGGGGGCGGAGCTACAGTCTCAGGTTAGAGCTGTTGTAAATGGACTGGCTGTAACCATGCACTGTTTCCCACACATTCACATATTTGTGGCGGCATGTCCTCGTTCTGTATGTGTAGAATGTCATAACTCCTGTACATTTAAAGCTGCAGTATGTAAGTTTTTTTTTTGGCATCATTTGGTCAAAAATCCATAATCGGTTGTAAAACAGGGTTCCTACAGCTTCAGTCAAATTAAATTAAACACTTTTTAAGAATTTTTTATTGCCATTTGAAATTAAATTTAGGACCAACTTCACAGTAAACAAAATCAAGGGGATAAAAATGCAATCAATTAAATACGGTTAAGCTTTTATTAGGCGGGGCTACCAGACTCAATACGCCCTCACTTTGTCCTTCTTGTTGTTGTTGTTGTTGTTTACACTAGTTAAAATCACTACTCTGTTATTCGTGAATGGATCGAGTTGAAATTTGGTAGCTATGATTACGACAGTTGGTGGTACCCAATCATTGGCACATGCCAATATATAAATGGGGCCCTTTACGTCGTAAGTGTCACAGGGGCCATTTTCAAATGACTACTCCTCCATTTGTTCTTGTTAGATAAGAATTCAGTTTGGTATGAATACTCTACGAATGATTATGATGAGACGCTCAGAGCCCTTTTTTGAAATAGGGTAGGGGGTCCAGGAGCCCACCCCCCATTTCCGGTAATTTCCAAACTTATGGGAACATAGACGTGTGATATATCGTTTCAAAGATAATTCAACGTAGATTTCAATTATGTCATCAACAATTTTTTAGGCAATGTCCATTAAAGTCGTTTTCTCATTTATTTGAGTAAAATATTGCGACAGTTGGTGGTACCGAATCATTGACACAAACCAATATATGAATGTAGCCCATTACTCCGTATGTGCCACATGGGCACCAGGGGTTCCCCAGGGGCCCCATTCTTCAAATGACTACTCATCTGTTAAGGCTCGTTGAATCGGGCTGTAATTTGACATGGATACTCAATGAGCGGATGTCAAGAGCCTCTCAGAGACCTTTTTCCGGTATTTTCTACATTTATCGGAACATAGTCGTGTGACATATCGTTTCAAAGATAATTCAACGTAGATTACCATTGTACGTCGCACAATTTTATTTGTTTTACTCGGTGGAACGGAGTTCATGGGATGGTGGTGCGTGCTATTTGGCACGGAGACGTTCTATGGGCCAGGCCGTAGTTCATCAGAACTTGTTTTTCCAGTGTCCAGTGCAGACTGGTGGTCCCACAAAGTAAACACACACAAATACACAAAATGACAACAAAATACACACAAAAAACTGACAAATAATCAAAATCACTTAAAACACACTGACAACAAAAATAGCCAGAAATCAATGAAACAACAACAAAAAGATCAGTAATTTTGGTTAAATTAACATTTCTCCATGTTGTTAAAAGTTGCTACAAGCATGACGTGCATCTGCATAGAGTTCCTCTGTAAACATGTCACTGTTTGTAGTTGGTCCCACTGTCGTAATTACACGATGTTACAGTAAAGTATTTTTTTTAAAACGAATGTTACCATTTATTTTGAAATGTGAGACTAATTGCAAACATAAATCATACTTATGTGTTAAAATTTAAGACATTTTAATGACAAATAAGACCTTAGTTAATATGACCTTAGTTTTAGATTAATGAATTTAATGATTTAAGACTTTTTAGGGAACCGTGGTAACCCTGTGATAGTGTAATGACGGACGTTCCAGCAGAAGTCTACATCGCATCGTTAGACAACAGTTACACGGCAAATCAAGCGTAAAAAGGCAGACGGAGGTAGAGAAACAATTAAATAGTAGTCAAAGTAAAAGTTTGACAAAATGTACATTTATTTTTAAAATAAAATAACACCAATGAATTCAATTTAAATGAAAAAAGAAAACAATTCTAAAACAGAGCCATGTACCTGAGGTCAGCAGCTCGTGAAACAGAAATAAAACATAATCAAATAATAATAATTTACTTAGTAACGGTTGGGTGTAGAAATGTAACAAATGACTTTACCTATTTTAAAACCTACTTAAGTACAAGTAAAACATTTTTTTAAATGCAGTGCACTTTTGATGACAAACTGTCTGTGAAAATGACACTTTGTTTGTTCATTAATGCAAAAAGTATTAAAATAAGTACAAGTAAATCTACTGATTTAAAAAAGTACCCACAAAAGCAACATAAATACAGTAATGTGAGTAAATGTAATTCATTACTTTTACTTCTGTCTGTGACCTTTACATGTGACAAAGCTTTGGTAGTAAAGTGATGAGACGACAATTAAAAAATTGGTAGAATATGTGTTTTCAATAATGATTTAAACATGATATTAGAATATAGATATAGATGATATAGATCTGGGGTGCCCAAAGTCTTTTCATTGAAGGGCCAAAAATGAATTGCAGTGGAGGGCCACGGGCCAAAATAAAACATTCATATTAGAGAGAGAAGAGGAATATAATTTAAGAGGAAAACTACATTTAAAGATCAAAATGTTAGAACAACATTGAAATAGATGCGTATCACAATATCAGGGGTTAAATTACGGAAGTGAAATAAAACCAACATAAACCAGTTTAAAAAGCTTTTTAAATCATATTGTTAATAAGTATAAGAAAGAAGAACAACAATTTTACCCAGGACAGCAATAATATATAATATGTATATAATGGTAATAAATATATTAATATTTACTACTAAACATAATAAAAATGTTTTTGTTCATTTAAATATGGCCACTCTAAATTTATTTGATGAAATTTGTGTCGTAAATATGAAGTACTATAATGTTAATGTTATGTACATGTCATATACATTCATGTGTATGTATGTATATATGTTTGATGTGAATGTATAAACTGTATATAGAATATGTATTGAATGTTTATAACGTATAAGGTCAATACAAGGACTAGAATCTGATGGTAGGTGGACATGTGGATGTTATGTAAGTCTAGGTAGGCCTATGAATGCTTGTTTTTGTTTACATTTGTGTGTATTTATATGTATATATTTTGTTATTTGTGAAATAGCTTGAATAGATAAACGTTAAGTTTCCTTCTCAAACACTGCTGGAACTCTTAAGTGAACAATGATTGCTTTACATTGTTTTATGTTTGAGATAAATAAATAAATCAAATGTTCCAGTGCATGAAATTAAATATGCCAATAACATAACTGTGCAAAATAAACAAAGTAGTTTTGAAAAACACTTTTCTTTATTGTGTTTCATGGCATTAAATTAAAAAACATCTATTCTACATGTCTTTAAAGACATTTAGTGCTATATATAAATTCAAACACTATATGTTTCCTGCCTTGAAAAGTCCTGAAAAAAAAAACTATTTTAAATATGGACGTCGAGCTAAAAGTAATCGCCCGCGGGCCCCAAATATAGATAGATATTATTCCCTCACACGTTATGTGAACATCTGTGGTCATTGGATCAGATTAAATAGACACAATGGAAGCAGACGGAGGTTAAATAGATCGGTTGTTGACTTTAAAGCGTGTGTGACTTTGAGTTAAAGGTGGTTTTCTCTGAGCTAATGTGAGATGTACAACACGACAGATGTTACGTGGAGAACAGGGAATGTGTCCTAGGAGAACATCATCAGCGCCGCACAATCACAAACAAATGGGAACCATTGAGGCTTTAATTTTGAAAGGTTGATTAACACACAGTTTCATTTTCTCACTCTTTAACGCAGCTTCCTGTTTCACCAGCAAACTATTGCTTTTTGCTGAGTCAGTCTCTGAAAGAGGAAAAAAAAAGTTTAAGATTCTATCCCAGGATGAAAGAAGTCTAGATCTATTATTATAGATGTGAGTAGAGACGTTTCTTTATTTTCACAGCCAAGTTTCTGCTATGAAACTTAATTACACACAAATATTTGTATTTCAGAATAGTTTTCCAGTGTGTCCCACAGGAGAAAACACAAATCATTGTGTTAATCAAGGGTTCTCAACCTTGGGGTCAGGACCCCATTTGAGGCTGCAAGACACTGGGAGGAGGTCATCAGATGTCTTATTTTTACCTTTTTTCTTCAACTACACCAAACTCTCCATATTTTAACCTATTTTCATCACTTTTATTGCTATATTTTGCTCCTTTTAATATATTTTTGCTACATCACTGCTATTTCTGACACTTCTACATCACATTTCAATATTTTTTCCGCAAATTTTTCCACTTTCCAGACATGTTCAGCACTTTCTACCACTTTTACACCTAATGTCACATACGTTGACCCATTATAGTCACTTTTAAACTCTTTTCACTATATTTCATGATTATTTTTGGCAATTTAACCACATCCACCATTTATCACACCCATTATTCACCAGTTTAAACTAATTGTTCCAATATTGACACTTTGAACCCTTTTTACCACTTTTTCTGTCTATTTTTGGCCCCTGCTGCTGTTTGGGGGTTGCTTTGGGGCTTATAGTTTATGGGGGTTGCTTCCTCCAGGTTTTATTGGGGGCTTGTGTGTTTGATTTATATCTACCTAGCTGAGCTGTTCCTTTTCTTCAGTGATGCAGGCTCTCAGTGTCCAAGGTCGTGACTTCTGATGAATTATGAACCAAACCAAAGTATCAGCTCTGATCAATGTGAAACCAATTGTGTTCAATCATTCCCGTTCAAAACAGGTCGATCAGAATTCTCATTAAAATGACACACAGCTAGCTTAGTTAGCTATGTTACTCAACATCGGCGGGAAAACATGCGGTTTATGAAACACATGGGCACTCGTTTTATCTTTGTTCAGCACCCAAAACAAATTCTACAACAATTTTAATGCAAGAAGTCCAACACAACACACAAAATAACTCCAAAACACACAGAATGACATCAAATTGACAACAAAATAACAGAAAAGACAAAAGAACAAAAAAAAAAAAATAGAGAAAATTACGGTAAAATCGCACAAATTGACAACAAAAATTAAAAATATGACAAAAAACACAATCAGGCATCAATCAAACACACAAACGTTTTGCTGTTTTAATGCTCACATTGGTCATTAATCTAATGACATGAATGTTGATCATGTGACCATTAAATCATATACAATCACGTTTGTGGCCCCGCCCCTGTGATAAAACCTGCTTGTCTCACACACTCACACACAGAGAGAGAGAGAGAGAGACACACACACACACACACACACACACGCTATTCAAACTAACATTATCAGCAGTCCTAAATTCTCAATTCTCCGCTGCCATCCACACGTCCCATTTCCTGCAGCAGTGCAGGAGTTTAGTTAGCGTGGGAAAAAAAGCTGAGGCCGGTTGAATGTAATGGGATTTAGTGTCGCAACTGTGTGTGTGTGTCTGTGTGTGTTTATGTGTGTCTCTGTGTCTGTGCTGTCATCAACCTGCACCAGAATGAAAACCAGCTCTGCAGCAAACCACTGTGCACGTGCGTGTGTTTATTCCTTGTGTTGTGCTCTGTTCCTCCTTCAGTTGATTTTTAACTTGTGTTGTTACATCTCTATGATTTTTAACTTGTGTTGTTACGTCTCTATGATTTTTAACTTGCGTTGTTACGTCTATGATTTTTAACTTGCGTTGTTACGTCTCTATGATTTTAAACCTCGTGTTGTTACGTCTCTATGATTTTAAACCTTGTGTTGTTACGTCTCTATGATTTTTAACTTGTGTTGTTACGTCTCTATGATTTTTAACTTGCGTTGTTACGTCTATGATTTTTAACTTGCGTTGTTACGTCTATGATTTTTAACCTCCGGTTGTTACGTCTCTATGATTTTTAACTTGCGTTGTTACGTCTCTATGATTTTAAACCTCGTGTTGTTACGTCTCTATGATTTTTAACTTGTGTTGTTACGTCTCTATGATTTTTAACTTGCGTTGTTACGTCTCTATGATTTTAAACCTCGTGTTGTTACGTCTCTATGATTTTTAACTTGCGTTGTTACGTCTCTATGATTTTTAACCTCCGGTTGTTACGTCTCTATGATTTTTAACTTGCGTTGTTACGTCTCTATGATTTTTAACTTGTGTTGTTACGTCTCTATGATTTTAAACCTCGTGTTGTTGCGTCTCTATGATTTTTAACTTGCGTTGTTACGTCTCTATGATTTTTAACTTGTGTTGTTACGTCTCTATGATTTTAAACCTCGTGTTGTTGCGTCTCTATGATTTTTATCCTCGTGTTGTTACGTCTCTATGATTTTTAACTTGTGTTGTTACGTCTCTATGATTTTAAACCTCGTGTTGTTACGTCTCTATGATTTTTAACTTGCGTTGTTACGTCTCTATGATTTTTAACTTGCGTTGTTACGTCTCTATGACTCTTTAACTACGCGCTGCATCCGCTCTGCGATTCCCTTGACACACACACCAGCCTGGTGTCGACACGTCTCCAGGCCCAGCGTTACCTGACGCTTTATTTCATTCTTTACACGAACACTCGAAGGATTAAATCACAGACACAAATCAGAGAGTGAGATGGCGAGGGAGGCGAGGGCGGGACGACAGCGAGCTGCACATACGGTGTTTCAGTTTCAGTGGTGATCTGAAGGTAAAGTCAATGAGGCTCACAGGAAGTCTATCCAGGCTCTAAATCAAGTGCTCAGAAACGTTAACCAGGCCTACTTCTTAAATGACTCATGAGTTTATGGTGAATGAAAACTGCTGAGGCTCAACATTAACATCAACATGATGGAGACGTGAGACTTACAGTCTTAGAGCAGCAAAGAAAGATTCTCCAAAAGCGAGTTTTTTTTTTTCTTTCTCCTTGCTGAGTCATGGTTTGAACAACAGCACAGCCTACCTTAGTATTGTTACTACTTAAGTTTTAGTTATGTTGCTGAGTCATGGTTAGAGTATTGTTGACTAGTTATGGTTTGTACATTGTTGCAAAGTCAGAATGTGTGTATTGTTGCTGAGTCATGGTTTTTGTACTGTTGCAGAGTCAGTTTGTTAGTTGTTGCTGAGTTGTAGTTTGTTGCTGAATCACACAGTTTATGTATTGTTCCTGAGTCATGGTTTGTGTATTGTTGAGTCACAGTTAGTTGCCGAGTCACTTTTTATTGTTGCAATCTGTTTGTGTGTTGTTGCCAAGTCAGTTTGTTGCTGAGTCATGTTTTGTGTATTACAACTGAGTCACAGTTTGTTGCTGAGTCATAGTTTTTGTATTGTTACTGAGTCAAAAGTTGTGTATTGTTGTCAAGTCGCAGTCTGTGTATTGTTGGCGAGTCATGTTGTGCATCGTTGTCTACGTCACAGTTTGTGTATTGTTACCGAGTCATAATGAGCAGTGTTGCTGAGTTACTGTTTGTGTATTGTTGCCGAGTCACAGTTTGTTGTGGAGTCAGTTTTTGTATTGTTACTGAGTCATAGTTTGTCGATTATTGCCAAGTCATGTTTTGTATTGTGTTCTGCGTCAGTTTGATTATTTTTGCTGAGTCATTTTTTAGGGTTGCTGAGTCAATTTTTGTGTGTTGTCGAGTCAGTTTGTGAAATGTTGCTGTGTCGTCGTTTGGGTATTGTTGTGGAGTCATTCTGTGTATTGTTTTTGAGTCCATTTGTGAAGTGTTTCTTGTTTAGTTTCAGTTTATGTATTGCTGCTGAGTCATAGTTTTTGTATTGCTGCTGAGTCATAGTGTGTGCATTGTGGCCAAGTCAAGTTTGGTATTGTCTACGTCACACTTTGTGTATTGTTGCTGATTCAATTTGTGTAGTGTTTCTGAGTTAGTCTGTGTATTGCTGTCAAGTCACTTTGAAAAGTTGCTGAGTCACAGTTTGAGTAAATGTTTCTTTTTTCCCCACTCTAAATGAAGGATCTCAGTAAATGAGTCCCTGATTGTTTTTCTTCCTAAATAGATGCTCCACAGTGACGTTATGAAGCTAATTAATGTTTTAATTTAAACTAACTGTTCCTGTGTATTTCCTGTTTCCTGCTGCCAAAATAAAAGTTCTCTGCTCTGACACATTGGGGACAGTCGTTGGTTTTGAGCTTCCCTCTATGATCGTATCTGCTTTTATTTGGTGATACAGACAACGTCAAAACAAATGGTTGCAGGCCTTCTGTGTGTGTGTGTGTGTGTGTGTGTGTGTGTGTGTGTGTGTGTGTGTGTGTGTGTGTGTGTGTGTGTGTGTGTGTGTGTGTGCGTGCGTTTGTGTGGGTGTGTGTGTCTGTGCGTGTGTGTGTGTGTCTGTGCGCGTGTGTGTGTGCATGTGTAGCCCACAGCTATGCAGAGGCGGAGCCAAACAAGTGAAGTTGCTGCTGTTTTCATCTCAGTTCAGTGATAAACAGTTAAAAAGTCTGGAGTCCAAAGAACAAAAACATCCACATCAGAAGCAAAACATTGATTTATTGCAAACTATTTCTGTTGTTCATTACAAAATGAAGATACGGATAATGGAGTTTTAAAAATTTAAATTTTCCTAATTTACGCTGAGATGACGTGACGTTTGACATCTAGCCATTAGCTACACATGCTAAAGCTAACGTTAGCCCACATGTTTTACAGTGAAAAATATGGAGGAATTGTGTGATGTCATCCTTAAAGATGTGAGTTAGGTTTACTACTCCATGTCATAGAGATTTACAAACCTCATATTACGCCAGATTTCTTAGCAAGAATTGACATTTCCATCTCCCTGATCACCTGTTTACTAAGATAAATTACGTGTAAATGTAAATATTACCTCACATAAGAAAAATCATTTTAAAAAATCTGAAATTAATAACAATATTGCCATTTCCATTTCAGGAAGTTAAATTCTGTATTTTCCGCCATACGAGCAGGTAAAGCAAGCTTTCGCCACAGCGTGACCAGGTGGCTCCGCCCCCCAAGCTGCTCCTCCAGCTGAGGCGACTCATCTGCTGTAGATGCAGAAGTTAAACAACATCATTTTTATCGTGTTTTATTGATTTCTTTTCTTTGTTGGTTTGTTTGCTTTGACTGAGGCTGTAGCATAAATCGGGGGCTTGACCATCTTTGACTTATTCTATAAAATATTTGGCTGTTTTGACATCAAGATATAGGTTCTCACTAATGTAGGACAGTTTATTTTAATTTCTAAAAACAAATAATAATTGCGATGTTATGACTGTTTGTGTTGTAACTAGTTTTAACACTTGTTTGTTTTAAACAGTTTAATGTGCACATTAAATATCCCCCACACGTGAGCATTAAATGATTAAACATGTCCGACAAAATCAGAAAAACACCAAAACAAACCAATCTTAATTGAAACCCTCGAGTCGGATTTAAGCTGGAGGGCGAGGATCGCTGGAGAAAAAAAATCAGGAGACGTGATATATTTTGTACATTAATGCTGGTTGTGTGGAAGTTTGTGTATTCTGAACAAGAAAGTGTTTACCAGCAGAAACTTTCATGGCAGTCCACGAGGACCCAAAGTGCTGCTTATTATCAACTTAAATATTTATTTTTATTGTGCGACGCATAAAGAAGTAGCAGCCAAGTGATGAGAAAACTCCTTAAAGCTCCGTGCAGGTCGGCTGCTGTGAGAAAAAGAAGAATTAAAGGTAACTTCTTTAAATAATGAAATAAAACAAACTGTGAAGCCTTTTTTTATTAGTGCATAATTCAGCCTCATTGATTATTTAGCGAAGCTGCCGTGATGAGCCACAGACTGAGGTTACGCAGCAAAGCCTCGCGTTTCACTACAGTCACATCAGTCGGACTGAAGGTTGGAGCTGCTCTGGTCTCACCTCTGAAATGAAGATAATCCCCTTGGAATGTTTAAAAAGTCTTTTTTTTATTAGCACTACACAACAATCCGCCATCATTAATGGTAAGATGACACATCGTGTGACGCTACATCGCATTACGAGAGGTCAACGTCCAAAAGTCTCAATTGATGACAGAAACTGTAGCAATTAGTTCTGTCAAAATTAACACGTCAAACAAATTTAACGTGATAAAATTAACGCTTTAATTGCAATTAACGCAAGGTGGATTCGTTTTATTTAAAGAGCCTGTTTAATTAGCGCTACAGAACAATTAGCTCTCATCAGAGGTGGGACTATATATCATGCAACGATACATCGCAATATTTAAACGTTATAAGATGCATCGTCGATGGTATGAGAGGACAATGTCCAAAGGTCTCACCTGATGCCAAAAAAATTTGCAATTAGTGCCGCCAAAATTAACGCTTTCATTTTGTCAGCAACAAAATTAACGCTTTAATTGCAATTAACGCAAGGTGAATTCCTTTTGTTTAAAGAGCCAGTTTTATTAGCGCTACGGAACAATCCGCTCTCATTAGAGGCGTTGTGCAACAATATGTCAAAATATTAAAACGTTACAAGACAAACCGTCAACGGTACGAGGCGTCAACGTCCAAGGGATGGGACGATACATCGTACAACGATATATCGCAATATTAAAACATCACAAGATGCATTGAAGATGCTACGAGAGGTCAACGTCCAAAGTCTCACTTGATGCCAGAAACTGTAGCAATTAGTGGCGTCAAAATGAAAGTGTTAACAAAATTAACGCGAATAGTGTCTGGTTGAAACGGGCTCAAGTTTAAAGAGACATCGGGTTTGACGGGTTCAGAACGTGTTCTGTCGGCTCGTGTTTTCTTGTTTTGGTCTGATTAAAGCTCTTCTTTCTCACTGCTCTTGGTTCAGCCCCGAGTGTGCGGCTGAACGTCTAAACAAGCGTTACTAAAACAGTTCCAGCACCCCCTAATGTTTAAGCAGGGTATTGAAGCACATACTGTTTGACATCCATTTTTAGCTGATTTAGCATATATCCTTACTTCACTAGTTACTAAAGGCTGATATCGATGGTTGTTGTGTTTATTTCCACTTTTTCCTGTCCTTTTTTATCAGTAGAGTCTTGATTCAGAAGGTTCGTGGCCTGGATATCAGAAACTTTACCGGTACGACTCCACCACTAATGTATGTGTTCGTTAACTTTCAGTAAATCTAAATATGGGAGACGACAGGATGAGAGGACTTCATGTAGAGGTGTTGTTATTCACAGTCTGACTTCAACTAGAAGACGTTGTTTATCTGCAGTCGACAGAAATAACTGAGGAGGTGGTTAAAGAAAGTTTACTGGAAGACGTACGCAGATGTATATGTTCAAATACTTTCCTCTAGGACTGGTTTTAGAAGTAAAACATCAAGTTTTAACCTGAACACACACACACTTGTGTCAGACACTGATAATCACGCCTGATTGGCAGATACAAGCTAACACGTGCACTGCTCACCTCGCAAGTTAGCATCAATGCTAAAGTGCTATCACATTGTATTTCTGAGCTTATTAAACTCCCACGTGGCGCTGATCTCAGTGAATCATCTTCACACTCAATCACTCACTGAATGTGTGTGTCAGTGTGTGTGTGTGTCAGTGTGTGTGTGCTAACACAAAAACAACACAAGAAAGAACTAATACTATGTGGCCCCTAAAGTAAATACACAATATAGCTCCAAAGCTGACAAAATAACAGGAAAATACACAAAAAAAACTGAACTCAACTCAATCAATAAAGCACTTATAAAACAGCCTCAGCTGAAACAAAGTGCTGTAAATAAAAAGGCAAAACAACAGGAAAACAGTCAAATAAACTCAGTAAAACAAGAATAAACACTAATGTAATTATTTAGCAAAACAGTAAATAACAAAAACCATAGCGCAGAATCACCAACACAAACCAAGGAATAAAAATTAGTTTTAAGACGACGTCACAAGACACTAGGGGTGGGAGAAATAATCGATGCATCGTCATTCAGACATAGTAATCGATCATCGGTTCATAGATTTCCAATAAGCAGTTTAAACGCTCTAGAGTTCGTTTACTCTGACCCTAACCCTAACCCTCCTCCAGTGCCCGTGTGAACATGCAAACCAGGTCTAGAGTGTTTTGGTTAGTCTGAGTGTTCAGCTGCACTGTGGACACAAACAGACTAAAAACAGGAAGAATATGAGATGACGGAGAACGCATGGCATTGAGAGAAGGAGAACTGACCGCAGTGTGAAACAAAACATTAAAACCAGGAAAAGACAGACAACTTGTTGCTGCTCCGTTGTTGAATGTTGATGTCTCTACTCCAGTAACCACCCCTCAACTGGTTAGCTCATGGAACTGGTTACAGTAACTAGTAACAGTAAAGCTGTTTCTAGTTAGTTTGGCTGTTTACCATGCAGTTCTAACTGAACAGTTTACAGATGTCCTCTAAAGGTACATTTATCTCCTGTCTGAATGTGATTGCTATGTTGATAAAAAAAAAAAAAAACAGCAATTAATTAGTGGTTACGGTAAGAAACTAAGAAATGCTGAAGAAAAAGTGCATCGAGATGCATCGATTTATAATCGAATGGTAATCAAATCGCAGTCCCTATAATCATAATCTAATCAAATGGTGCCTAAATATCCCCACCCCTACAAGACACAGACATAATAAACTCATTGGTCGTCATTCATCAACCGTTGGTACGTTCAGATCTGAGCGTACGACGTGCGTTCTACTAAATTCACACTTTTTTGGTTTTCCTTTGAAGGAATATCGTATAACTAATACAAATAAACTCTGTCCTATAAATTATACAAAATACACCAAATTCTAACACTTTGAAATGTGAAAAGTTGGACTAGAATCAATCAATAACACGACTTCATACCAAATACATTCGATTTCAGCAGAAAAAAACGGTTTTGAGATTGTGTAGTATGACCACCACTTTTCTGTGAGACTTCATGCTACAGTAATGAATCTAATGAACGATTGGTTGAATTATCCGCTCCACTAACACTGTATTAATACACCATAAAGGAGCAAAAATAACAACAAAGCTGCACAAAGTGACTCCCGGCATTGAGTATTGACTAGTTTGAACATTCAACGAGTATCTGTGTGTTCACTGAAGTAGAGGATGTTTGTACTTTCTGCTGTTATTAATAATATTCTTACCTGATATGAAGCAGTTCATATTGATTCCTTCTGTCCAACGCTGTGACTGATGAGTCGTCCAATTACGAGCATCGACCCCGACCTGGAGTCAAAGAGAGGACGGATATCAGAACCCAGGAACGGTTTGATGTGTGAACGCTGTGGGAAAAAAGAGCTGATCACTTATTGAATCAATCAGCTTGAAAGGTTCACACACACACACAGCAGATCAGCGTCTATGGGGGAACAAAAGGTTGCAGAAGTCCTCATCCTTTCAAACACTGTTTAAGGGCCATAGTATGTAGTCATCTTAAAGATGTAAGTAATTGTTTTAAACATAAATAAAATTGGTTAAAAGTGACCAAAAATGGTAGAAAATGTGGAGAAATGGGATTTTAAAAACCACAGAAATTGGTTAAAAGTTGCTAATTGTTAATAAAAATTACCAAAACATGGGGAAAAATGGCATAAAAGGGTTGGGGTGATCAAAAACAGTGAGGAAAAGTGATAAAAAGGGTTCAAACTTTCAAAGTGTCAATATTGGCTTAAAAGTGACAGAAACGGGGGAGCGGGGTGCTGGGGTAATGTAATCTAAAAAGTAGAAAAAAAATAGTTTAAACTGGAAAATAATGGGCGTGACAAATCGTGAATGTGGTTAAATTGATAAAAAATAATCATGAAATATGGTGAGCCTATTTTTGATTATTTTTACCTTTTTTCTGCAACTTCACCAAACTCACCATATTTTAACCTAATTTCATCACTTTTTCTTACCATATTTTTGCTCCTTTTAATGTATTTTTGCTACATTATTCCCATTTCTGACACTTCTAAATCACATTTTTATGACTTTTCAGCACATTTTTCCACTTTCCAGACATGTTCAGCACTTATAAACCTTTTCTACCACTTTTACACCTAATGTCACATATGTTGACCCATTATTGTCACTTTTAACCTCTTTTCACCATATTTAATGCTTCTTTTTGCCAATTTAACCACATTCACCATTTATCATGCCCATTATTTGCCAGTTTTTACCAGTTTGAGCTTTTTTTCCAAACGAGAATTGAATCATTAAGCAGAATCAAAACGGAATTGTTAAATCCTTATCAATTCCATCCCTATTTAAAACTCAGACTTTCATAAATTGCCAAAAAACTGAAAAACAATCTTTTTATTTAAAGAAAACAACTGTGAAGATAGGAAAGCAAACTTGCAGGACTGTTTACCAGCTTTAGTCACACACGTGACGTGAAACTTCCTGTAGTTATTTTTATTAACACGCTAAGATTTTTGCTGGTATAACCTGAATAAACTAAGATTATTGCTGGTATAACCTGATTAAACTAAGATTATTGCTGGTATAACCTGATTAAACTAAGATTATTGCTGGTATAACCTGATTAAACTAAGATTATTGCTGGTATAACCTGATTAAACTAAGATTATTGCTGGTATAACCTGATTAAACAAGGATTATTGCTGGTATAACCTGATTAAACAAAGATTATTGCTGGTATAACCTGATTAAACAAGGATTATTGCTGGTATAACCTGATTAAACTAAGATTATTGCTGGTATAACCTGATTAAACTAAGATTACTGCTGGTATAACCTGATTAAACAAGGATTATTGCTGGTATAACCTGATTAAACAAGGATTATTGCTGGTATAACCTGATTAAACAAAGATTATTGCTGGTATAACCTGATTAAACTAAGATTATTGCTGGTATAACCTGATTAAACAAGGATTATTGCTGGTATAACCTGATTAAACAAGGATTATTGCTGGTATAACCTGATTAAACAAAGATTATTGCTGGTATAACCTGATTAAACAAGGATTATTGCTGGTATAACCTGATTAAACTAAGATTATTGCTGGTATAACCTGATTAAACAAAGATTATTGCTGGTATAACCTGATTAAACTAAGATTATTGCTGGTATAACCTGATTAAACTAAGATTATTGCTGGTATAACCTGATTAAACTAAGATTATTGCTGGTATAACCTGATTAAACTAAGATTATTGCTGGTATAACCTGATTAAACTAAGATTATTGCTGGTATAACCTGATTAAACCTCTCAGGTTTATTTTAAAGTTCTTTTAAAGCAGCCAGGAGGAGAAAAAAACGTGGTCTACAGTGAGAAGCGATGGCCGCCATTACACCTCCATCAGAGGCTCATAGTTACTGTATGTCATGGTGTTATATATGACCGCTGTCAGCACCCACGCAGCACACATTTCAAGTGGATTTTCATCCTTTAAATGTCTAAAAGTGTCTTTGTCAGAGCTGTAAGTGGAACATAATAAGTGGTTGTACTCCCTTAATGACCTGCTGTCAGTCTGTCATACAAATATGGAACTAAAACATTATATATAGATCTATCAATCAATCTATATATCCGCTGACAATAACACGTTGTGTTTGAGCCAAAATGGCGGCCGCGCGACGAACTTTTCCCCTCCTGTGTCATAAAACTACAAATAACTTAGTTTAAAGTTTAAACTGTATATAACAATCACAACGACATTAAATGTTACTCACATGTAACATTGTGTGATGTTTGGACCGTTTACTGACCTGTTTAATGCAGGTGAAACTGAGGAGTGATAACACGGGGGGTAGCGCCGCGCTTTTACCTGTCCCTAGAGAAATTCATTCCCACACAAAGGTTCCACCCCTCGGAACTTTGAACACGAATGTAGTAAAAGCACCTAAATTGTTCAAATAAGGCCATAAATAAATACATATTTAATATATCTAAAATAACTGTGATTATTTGCAGCTCTTATATCTTAATTAATTTGTTGCGTTTTGTTCTTATTGAACATCAGGTAATGTTGTGGCACTTCCTGTCGGTGATGAAGTGGAAAAAGGCGAAAACATTTCCGATACTGTGTATACTGGCCCACTTAAAACACTGCTTTTGTGTGTTTTTATGTCATTTCAAGTATTTTTATATATTTTTGATGCATTTTTGTGTGCTTTTGGTATTTTGTTGTTTTGTGTATTATTACATTAGATTGTTTAATGTATTTTTTGAGTAATTGTATGTAATTGAGTTGTTTTTTTTATTTGCTCTGTTTTAGTTCCTTTTTTGTGTGTTTTCGCTCATTTTCTGTCATGAAGTGTATTTTTGGAGTAATAGTATGTCGTTGAGTTAGTGTTTTGTGCATTTTTATACTTTTGTACTGTGTTTTTTTGTTAATTTTTGCGTGTTTTTATTAATATTTTGCATAACTTTGATCATTTTCTGTCATTTTGTGGGTTTTTGGACTTGTGTTGGGTTTCATATTCCTTACAATTTTTGGGAGGTTTGTTTTATGGAGCTATACACAAAAATACACCATTGGCCACATGTGGCCCATCATTTCTGTAGATAATATCGTCTGAATATTGCCTGAATCCAAACATTTACCATGAGCTCTTTACAGTGCCTCAGTGAACAGCGTGAACTTTAAAATAAAGAGTGTAAAGATGGATACGTGTGCAGTGCAATGACTCAACACTTTCCTCTTAAAGCTTCCTGATGCTGCAACGAAGAAGAAACCTGCAGGTGTGTTCCTGTGCTTCCAGAGAGGTGGATAAATAATTGTGTTTCTGCGCTCACACACATAAAAAAGTTTCCTTTGAATGAGAAACAGAAGCTAAACCAATGAGCATCTGTATATACGTCATGTGTCACCCGCGGGGGATGCCACACCCACACTTTCATATAAACAAAAACACAGGGATTCATTGTTGATAACGTATTGATCCAGTTTGATTGATTGAATGCTAATCACAACCAGCCATTTGATGAATGTAAACAAAGAATTAACAGCGATGAGTAAAGTGTAAATAAAATGAGTAGCAGTGGAAAAAAAATGGTACAAAAGTGGCAAGAAAAGAGTGAAAAGTGACTAAAATAAGACAAAAGCAGCAAAGAGTGGCAAAAAAAAGGTCAAAAAGAGGAACCAGGTGGTATGTATGGCAAAATGTAGCTTCAATGAGCAAAACAGTGATAGTGAAAAATGGCAAAAATGTGGGAAAAAAGAAACAAGTGTTATTTATTGGGTAAAAGGAGCTTATTTGGATGAAAAGTGGCAAAAAAATGGTGAAAGACGACAAAAATGGGCTAAAAGTGTAAAAAAAAGGACATAAATGAGGGAAAAGGGATATTTATTGGCAAAATGAAGTTAAAATCTGGAGAGAAAAAAATGGCCAAAGAAAAGAGTAGAAAGGGGTTAAACATTTCCCTCTTTTTAAGGTTTTTGGGGGAATAATAATTAAAATTCTGACATGAAGAGCCACATGTTGAGAATCACTGACTTAATAATAGCTTTATCATGGTTTTGGTAAATTAATTTAATTCACTACATTGGGAGTCGACCCTTAGAACACCCTCACTTTAGAACCACTGCTCTACCCGTGGCCGAGTGTGTGTGAGGGGGCAGGGCCCACTGTGGGGGGGGCAGGGCCCACTGTGTGGGGGCCAGGGCCCACTGTGGGGGGCTAAACACTGAATGAAAAGTCAGATATGAGGGGATGACTGCCACCGCTGACTAATTGTTGGCGAGGATTGAAGAGGACAGAAAGAATCTTTATTATTATTTAATGCAGAATCTCCTCTGAGGAAGTCGGAGGTTAAAAATAGATCTCATTCTACAAGCACACACAGTAGATAGATAGATAGATAGATAGATACTTTATTCATCTCCAAGAGAAATTCACAGTTCCAGCAGCTTACAGGTATGGGAACACAGGGGCATGCAGGGAAAGTACAATGTAGAAATTTAAAAATTTAAAAATTAAGAAAAAAAGTGTGTGTGTGTGTGTGTGTGTGTGTGTGTGTGTGTGTGTGTGTGTGTGTGTGTGTGTGTGTGTGTGTGAATCTGTGTGAAATTGTGTGAAACGTGTGTGAAACGTGTCACTTCAGAAGCCGCCGTGTAACAAAGTGAGAGGAGTGAGAGGAGTGAAGACGAGTGACGGGAAAATTGTGAGTTGGTCATAATAACAGAGAGAGAGAGAGAGTTTTCTGCTCACACTTCACCAGCTGAAATGAAAAATACTCTACAGAAATCCAAATGTTCAGAAAAGTCTCAACCCTTAAAGAGGACGACTGCTTTCTTAGAAACACATCGTTTTGGTAAAAATGTGTTCATATTTACTGAATCTAAAACAACATGCAACGTGCAAAACAAATGTGTCCAATAAATAAACACAAAACATAAGATATGGTAAATACGTTAGAAATGAAGTTTTTTTATTAACCATCAGGTGTTTCCACTCATGAATTAATGTGAACAATAGCAGAATGTATTCTGACAAACCAAATTAGTGCATTGAACTCTAAGGGTGTTAAGTTACTGATGTTAGCTTGTTTGTTGTTAAAGCTGCAGTATGTAGAACGGGTGAGTTTTTCCTCCATAGAAACTAGTGATAAATGTAGAGACTTTATCTTGTTATTGTGTTATTTATCTGATGCTTTAGGTGTCAAACTTATTTTAGTTCATGAGCCAAATATCAACCAGTTTAATCATAAGTGGCTCACAGATATAAAGTGGGAAAAAGAACAATTTTAACAACAATTGTGTCGTAGTTTTTAATATCAGTCCCTGCCAGAACTTCACTTCAAAAATTCTTGATTTTGTAACATATTTTTGTATAACTTAGAAGAATTTTGTGCAATTGTTTGTAAGAAATTGCAAGATTTGTGGAAAAATGTAGAGTTCTTTCCACCATTTGTAATTAAAAATGACTGCATGCATGTGTTATAAACAAAGGAAAACTTCAAGCCCTGAAAATTATTGCAGCGTTTCATTAAAGTGGTGAATTTGACATATGTACAACTGGATTAAAAAACAACTTACATACTGCAGCTTTAAGTGTTGTGTGATTTATGTAACCTCCAAACTTGCAAAAACAATGAAGCCTCGCGCTAACTTCAGCCACCAGAGCGTGTCAGCACACGGTTTAAGGGAGAGTAAAGGCCCCTAAGGAGAGCTCTTCTTCTGTGCTCCATTGTCAACTACCAAACCTCAGAGTTGGAAATGTCGCCTCCTGCAGTCACTGATTTTCTTTTAGGTCACAACTGTTATAATCGATTTATATCGACATCTTTTTTAGAGCAACAAAAAGCAGCACAAGTTGTCATTTTGATCTAAAAATCTACTAAATCAGGGGTGCCCAATCCTGGTCCTCGAGGGCCACTATCCAGCATGTTTTAGATGTTTCCCTCTTCCAACACACCTGATTCAAATGATCAACTCCTCATCCAGCTCTGCAGAATCCTGATAACAATCCTAATCATTTGAATCGTGTGTTGGAAGAGGGAAACATCTAAAACATGCTGGATAGTGGCCCTCGAGGACCGGAATTGGACACCCCTGTACTAAATGATGTAAAAATCAGGCTGTTTCACTCTAATAGAAAACAATGGGGTGTTTACAGGCAGTGGGGCCGTGTGACATCATCAATCACATGATTTCAAGATGGAGGAACACAGGCTCTAAAACTGTAGTTCTGTTTTCAAAATGCAATAAAATAAATATGGTGCATAATAATGTGTTTTGTTAGACATAGATCTACTAATAAGGACATTTAGATGATTTTTTTCACCGGTCCTCGTCTCGCTCATCGTCATTGTCTCCCTGTGATCAGAATAAAAGATCAACCAGCTCTCGCTCATTAATTCACATGGCCTGTTCCCAGCGCCGCTGTGGGAGGAGTCTGGAGGCTGAGTGAAGGGCCTGAGGTCGTCTTCATGTCAGCTGGTAGGAGGACAGCACGCGGAGCACATGCTAATCACAGCTGCTAGCTTCACATCTTTTATCGTTGTTGGTGAGAAGCAGCCCTGGGGCGTCATGTCTAACCCGACGCCTCAGGAACTTCACCCTCTGAGCTCCTCGGGAACGTTTCAGGACTCTTTGGATTTCATCCAAAAGTCAGCTTTACTTTGTCTGATTCGGAACTTCCTGTTTGTGAAAACTATTGTTAGTTTGTTCAAACTTTAGAGTTTTTCTTTCCTGGCAGCGTTGCTTTCTGCATGGTTGTACTTTCTCTCACCAAATGTACTCATTCTAAAGCACGTGTCTCAAACTGAAGGCTTGGGGGCCAAATTTGGCCATTTGGATCAGCCATTCTCAACCTGTTCAGGCCGTGACCCCCAAAATAAAGGTCCCATAGAGCAGGGACCCCCACTGTAGCGGAAGGTGGTTGAACACAGACATGAACATTGAAGAACAGTCATGTGGAGACAGGACCATCTATAAGGGGGAATAAAGGGGAGATTTTTGGGGTCCATCCATAAAGTCAGTAAAATGATGGTCCATTGTTCTATGAATCTGTGATAACCACATTTATTTATTCATCTGAATAATATCCACTGTTATCCAGGAACGTTTATTATTATTATTATAGTCATCTTAAAGATGGAAATCCTGGTTTTAATTAGAGTGGATACAAACAGACAGAAAAATGGTAAAAAGGGTTCAAAGTGTTAATATTGGAAAAATTAGTTTAAACTGGCAAAAATTGGACATGACAAATTGTGAATGTGGTTAAATTGGCAAAAATAATCATGAAATATGGTGAAAAGAGGTTAAAAGTGACAATAATGGTCAACACATTAGGTGTAAAAGTGGTGGAAAGTGTTTATTAGTGCTGAACATGTCTGGAAATGTGATGTAGAAGTGTCAGAAATGTGAGAAATGTGGCAAAAATATATTAAAAGGAGGAAAAATATGGCAAGAAAAAGTGATGAAAAAGGTTAAAATATGGTGAGTTTGGTGAAGTTACAGAAAATGTGTAAAAATAAGAAAAAATGGGCTAAAATTGTTCAGAAAATATTCTTGGTTTCTGCATGTGAGTGAGGGGAACACCTGAGGCTGCATCACACACAGAGGGAGGGGGAAATCGGAAACTAAAATAGTAAAATTATCCCAAAAAAAAAAAACCTATAATATTTAACGGACGAGCAGCTCTGCTATAAACTCTTCTCTATTCAAGCTCTTCAGTTTGTTGCTGTTTTCACACCATCAGGGAGAACATGCAAACCCTAATAATCCTGCTAAATGTTCTCTGTCTTTGTTTCTGCTGATGAAACCACTTCCTGTCTTAAATCACACATCGTTGCCTGCTGCAGCGATAAAAGCAGGTGTTTTAATTTGATTTGAATCATCTTTAGAGCAGCAGCATCTGCAGCTTCCACAGCACATGTCACTGTTTCTGTTTACGCCCTGATTTACTGCTGCACATGTCAAACACACACTTTTATGTAACGACCCCAGGATGAAACACATCTCCTGTTCTCACGATAACAAAGTGTGCTTCTAGCTAATGCTGAGCAGTCTGCGCTGGGTTACCATATTGAGATGATGATTCCACTCATTAACACTCAAAAATGTGTTAAATTCAATTTAAATTAATATATATCAGAACGATGCACAATATAAATTATTTATTTATTTATGTTTTTTTTTTTTTTTTTGCGGCCCAATCCACAAACCAGTGGTTGGGGACCACTGCTGTAAACAAATAACGAGGCAGCTTTCAGCTTTTAACACGGGGGCGGGGCCATAAACATGTGACTGTATCTGATCTGAGGGTCACATGATCAACATTCATTGTCAGCATTAGAATAACGACCAATCAGAGCATTTACAGGAAACTACAAAGAGGCTTTTGTGGTTGTTTTTCTGTCATTGTCGTCTAATTTTGTTGCCATTTTGTGATTTTTTATTAATTGTAATACTTGTTGTGTGTTTTCTCGTCATTTTTGCTCATTTAGGAGTAATTTTTGCTGTTGTTTATTGTGCATCTTTGCTGTATGGGGGGGGTTGTATATTTTTGATGTTTTTTGGGGGGGTTTTGTATTTCTGCTGTTTTAGGTGTATTTTAGCATGTTTTTTTGTATTGCTGCTGTTGTTTGAGGATGTTGTTGTTTTTTTTATATATACTGTATTTCGCAGTTGTTTTTTGTGTATTTTTTTGTGTATGTTGATGCTTGTTTTGAGTGTTTTTTTGTATTTCTGCTGTTTTTGGTGTATTTTAGCATGTTTTTGAGTATTTTTACTAGGTTTCTTTTTTTGTGTGTATTGCTGCTGTTATTTGAGTATGTTGTTGCTTTTTGTGTATTTTGTCAATTTTTATGGTGTATTTTTATGATTATTTTGTGTGTTTTTGGTGGGGTTTTTTTAGTATTTGCTTTGTCATGTGAGTTTTTGGAGTCATTTTGTACGTTTACTTTGGAGACAACACAAAGTCAGACCAGGTGCTGAATGAGGCCCCCGTGCTATAAAATCCACTGATATGTCACTGCCCTCATTTTATTTGGAAAAAGAACATTTAAGCTATTTGGGTTAAAACATTTCATTTTAAAAAGAACAAATGTGTGTATTTTAGTGTAAGAACTCTTCTGATGGTTGCCCTGACGGACTGCAGGTAGGTGTTATTCTGACCAGCTCGTATGAGATCGATGGAGGTCTGAGGTTCAGTGTCAAACATGTTTTTGTACAACATGATGTTTCCATTCCTTCAAATCACATCAAACGTCAGGGTTTGGTTCTGATTCTACTGCTGTGCACGACTCTGTTAATTCAATCAGTGCCAGTGAGACGGAACGTGCACAGATCAGGTGATTTTAAACAGGAGGGAAAGCGCAGCACAGCCCTGTTGTTAAAAAAAAATCCATTTTTAATTATTTCTAGATTTCAGCTGCAAACACAACGAGGTTAGCGGCGCATATTCCTCTTTTCATTTCTCAGAGATTGATGGTGTTTATGAAATCATTGTTATGGTGGAGCTCAGGAGGAAGGAAGGAGGTCATTGGTCGAGAGAGGAAGAGGAATTGATGATTGATTAAAGGAGAAACCTGCATCAGATCGATAGCGCTCCAACACTTTTTTACTGTTTTGACGACGTCGACCACCAAAGCCGAGGCTCACCATTGATTTATGAAACCTGCGTTTGTGTTTCTCTGGAAGCAGTGCACGGGAAAAAAGGAAACGTTCAGGAACGTGTGAGTGTGAGGCGCTGAGGTGAAGTCAACAACAACATTCATCTTAAAGCTGAGGCTGGAGTCCCTTTAACGGCCTCAGGGCAAAAAAACAGGGACAGGTTGAAGAGTTCACCAGTGTTTTCACACAGAACGCAAAGGACAACATCTGGGCAGTGGTTCTCAAACCTTTTTAGCTCAAGAACCCCTATTAATCCATATACAGTACCCCCTTTAGTTTGACTACAACATTTTGCTTAGAAAACTATTGAAAAACATCAATAGATCATAATGATGTGATGAATGAGTGACAACACATTAGGTGAATAAACAGTAAATAAACAGTATCTAATGCAGTGGTTCACAACCTTTTGGATCGTGACCCCATTTTGAAGAATTTCTGGCGATAACAGACATTAATTTTTTCATCATGTTGGAGCTCAGATTTTTTTTTTACTACATTTTAGTTGAACAATATTTATATTTCGCATAAGGAAAGTATAGAAATACAGTTTTTTTTTAAGATCGTGTTGTTTTAATTTAAAAAATTAAAAATTCTATTTTTCATTTTTCTGAAACATCAGGCGACGTCATTTAAACCCCAAAGTTGAAAAGCACTGATTATTGACTCCTGAATAGATTTATTTTTATAGTTTTTATCATTTCTGGTCATCTCACACCAGGGGTGGGAACAACACTGACTCTCTCTAACAAGTACCCCCTGTAGTGCCATCCCGTACCCCCAGGGGTACACGTACCCCCATTTGAGAAATGTAGATAATGATAAGATGACACACGGGCTGTGATTGATTAAAGGTACCTGTCGTGGTCAATACATTACATCAGAAGCTCAAACACTGCCCTCTATGGGTAGGAACCAATCTGTGACGTTCTTCTTACATCACTCTTAGCTCCTCCCCCTTCTATAAACACTATAATCTGTGTGAGTAAGTTGGATTTTATAGTTTAGACTAAGCGTGTCTCAATCAAGCACACAGGATTAGTTTAACTAAATCCTGAGTTTTCATTGGTTGTCATGTTTCATAATGGACTGAGCAGCCAATAGGAAGCCTCGGTCAGTCACACTTTTACCAACTTATCATGATTTTTTGCTTCTGTAACTTTATTTTACCTACACTAGTAAGTTAGTACATACTTTTACTAGTTCACTCACTAAACATACAACTTCATCACTACAGACATTTTATTATGTCGTAAACAGGTGTTGTCGTGGTTGTTTTTCTGTCATTGTCTTATTTTGTTGCTTTTTTCCTTATTTGTAATATTTGTTGTGTGTTTTTTCAGATAATTTTTGCAGTTTTTCTGTAAATGTTTTCTGTTTTCTGTGTAAATTTGTAGTTTTTGGAGTATTTTTGCTGTTTTCAGATTTTTTTGCTGCATTTTAAAAAATAAATTTGCTGTTTTTGCTGTAGTTTCAGTGTTTTCTGCTGTTTTTTTTTGTGTATATTTGCTGTTTTTGTTAAATTTTTTTTGCTGTTTTCAGAGTATTTTTTTGTCTTATTGAGAATTTTTGGGGGGCAACATAAAATTAGACCAAGGGTCCATGAGTAGTAAAATCCACTGATATGTCACTAAATTCATTTTAGATGAAAAAAGAACAGATTTGGATTCAGAACAACTTCTATTCTAAGAAATACAGAAAGAAAATAACCCGACTATATGTACCATTGGTTTTGATTGACTGCAGTTAAAATGATGACTTTGTATTGATTATTGTGACTAAACGTCTAAAGGAGTTTGTCCGTGTCCTTCACTCTGAAGAACACTTTCTAGTTTTTTCTAATGAGTCGTCGACTGTTTGAAACATTTCCGTGTCCGTTTCTTTTTCTTTGACTCTCAGAAACACTTTGCAGAGTTTCTGCCAACACGCTGTAACACGCTGTAACACGCTGTAACACGCTGAAACACGCTGTAACACGCTGAAACACGCTGAAACACGCTGTAACACGCTGTAACACGCTGAAACACGCTGTAACACGCTGTAACATGCTGAAACACGCTGTAACACGCTGAAACACGCTGTAACACGCTATAACACACTGTAACACACTGAAACACGCTGTAACACGCTGTAACACGCTGAAACACGCTGTAACACGCTGAAACACGCTGAAACACGCTGTAACACGCTGAAACACGCTGAAACACGCTGTAACACGCTGTAACATGCTGAAACACGCTGTAACACGCTGTAACATGCTGAAACACGCTGTAACACGCTGAAACACGCTGTAACACGCTATAACACGCTGTAACACGCTGTAACACGCTGAAACACACTGAAACACGCTGTAACACGCTGTAACACGCTGTAACACGCTGAAACACGCTGTAACACGCTGTAACACGCTGAAACACCGTGAAACACGCTGTAACACGTTGAAACACGCTGTAACACACTGTAACACGCTGTAACACGCTGATACACGCTGAAACACGCTGAAACACACTGAAACACACTGTAACACGCTGAAACACGCTGTAACACGCTGTAACACGCTGAAACACGCTGTAACACGCTATAACACGCTGTAACACGCTGAAACACACTGAAACACACTGTAACACGCTGTAACACGCTGTAACACGCTGAAACACGCTGTAACACGCTGAAACACGCTGTAACACGCTATAACACGCTGTAACACGCTGTAACACACTGAAACACGCTGTAACACGCTGTAACACGCTGCAACATGCTGAAACATGCTGAAACACGCTGAAACACGCTGTAACACACTGTAACACGCTGAAACACGCTGTAACATGCTGAAACACACTGAAACACACTGTAACACGCTGAAACACGCTGTAACATGCTGAAACACGCTGAAACACACTGAAACACACTGTAACACGCTGAAACACGCTGTAACACGCTGAAACACGCTGTAACACGCTGTAACACGCTGTAACACGCTGTAACACGCTGAAACACACTGAAACACGCTGAAACACGCTGAAACACACTGTAACACGCTGAAACACGCTGAAACACGCTGAAACAGACTGTAACACGCTGAAACACACTATAACACGCTGTAACACGCTGAAACACACTGAAACACGCGGAAACACGCTGAAACACGCTGTAACACGCTGAAACACGCTGAAACACGCTGAAACACACTGTAACACGCTGAAACACGCTGAAACACGCTGAAACACACTGAAACACGCTGTAACACGCTGAAACACACTGAAACACGCTGAAACACGCTGAAACACACTGTAACACGCTGAAACACGCTGAAACACGCTGTAACACGCTATAACACGCTGTAACACGCTGTAACACACTGAAACACGCTGTAACATGCTGAAACACACTGAAACACACTGTAACACGCTGAAACACGCTGTAACATGCTGAAACACGCTGTAACACGCTGAAACATGCTGAAACACGCTGTAACACGCTGAAACACGCTGTAACACGCTATAACACGCTGTAACACGCTGAAACACACTGAAACACGCTGTAACACGCTGTAACACGCTGAAACACGCTGTAACACGCTGTAACACGCTGAAACACGCTGTAACACGCTGTAACACGCTGTAACACGCTGTAACACGCTGAAACACGCTGAAACACACTGAAACACACTGTAACACGCTGAAACACGCTGTAACACACTGTAACACGCTGTAACACGCTGAAACACGCTGTAACACGCTGAAACACGCTGAAACACACTGAAACACACTGTAACACGCTGAAACACGCTGTAACACGCTGTAACACGCTGAAACACGCTGTAACACGCTGTAACACGCTGAAACACGCTGAAACACGCTGAAACACACTGAAACACACTGTAACACGCTGAAACACGCTGTAACACGCTGTAACACGCTGAAACACGCTGTAACACGCTATAACACGCTGTAACACGCTGTAACACGCTGAAACACACTGAAACACGCTGTAACACGCTGAAACACGCTGAAACACGCTGAAACACACTGAAACACACTGTAACACGCTGAAACACGCTGTAACACGCTGAAACACGCTGTAACACGCTGTAACACGCTGAAACACGCTGTAACACACTGAAACATACTGTAACACGCTGAAACACGCTGAAACATACTGTAACACGCTGAAACACGCTGAAACACGCTGAAACAGACTGTAACACGCTGAAACACACTATAACACGCTGTAACACGCTGAAACACACTGAAACACGCGGAAACACGCTGAAACACGCTGAAACACGCTGAAACACGCTGAAACACGCTGAAACACACTGTAACACGCTGAAACACGCTGTAACACGCTGAAACACGCTGAAACACACTGTAACACGCTGAAACACGCTGAAACCCGGTGAAACACGCTGTAACACGCTGAAACACGCTGAAACACGCTGAAACCCGGTGAAACACGCTGAAACACGCTGAAACACGCTGAAACACACTGTAACACGCTGAAACACGCTGAAACACGCTGAAACCCGGTGAAACACGCTGTAACACGCTGAAACACACTGTAACACGCTGAAACACGCTGAAACACGCTGAAACACGGTGAAACACGGTGAAACACGCTGTAACACGCTGAAACACGCTGTAACACGCTGTAACACGCTGAAACACGCTGAAACACGCTGTAACACGCTGAAACACACTGAAACACGCTGAAACACGCTGAAACATACTGTAACACGCTGAAACACGCTGAAACACGCTGAAACAGACTGTAACACGCTGAAACACACTATAACACGCTGTAACACGCTGAAACACACTGAAACACGCGGAAACACGCTGAAACACGCTGTAACACGCTGAAACACGCTGAAACACGCTGAAACACACTGTAACACGCTGAAACACGCTGAAACACGCTGTAACACGCTGAAACACGCTGAAACACACTGTAACACGCTGAAACACGCTGAAACCCGGTGAAACACGCTGTAACACGCTGAAACACGCTGAAACACGCTGAAACCCGGTGAAACACGCTGAAACACGCTGAAACACGCTGAAACACACTGTAACACGCTGAAACACGCTGAAACCCGGTGAAACACGCTGTAACACGCTGTAACACGCTGTAACACGCTGAAACACGGTGAAACACGCTGTAACACGCTGAAACACGCTGTAACACGCTGTAACACGCTGTAACACGCTGAAACACGCTGTAACACGCTGAAACACGGTGAAACACGCTGTAACACGCTGAAACACGCTGAAACACACTGTAACACGCTGAAACACGCTGTAACACTCTGTAACAAGCTGAAACACGCTGTAACACGCTGAAAGTGTTCTGCAGCACAATAACACAAAGTCAGCTTTGAAACGCTGACGCTGAGCAAAAACACAAAAAACAAAAACAAAAGCAGAAGTTTTGTTGCAAAGTGACAGAAAAATAAGTTAGAATCAGAAAATCTTCCCAGAGACGACGTGGATGAAACAGTGTCAGATGTGATGAGATAAAAATAGAAGGAGATGCTGCTTTGTCTGATACATGGAGGAAAAACACAATAAACACTACAAATAGTAACACAATAAATACTACACATAGTAACACAATAAATACTACACATAGTAACACAATGAATACTACACACAGCAACACAATAAACAATACACATAGTAACACAATCAACACTACACACAGCAACACAATAAACACTACACATTTTAACACAATCAACACGACACATAGTAACACAATCAACACTACACACAGTAACACAATAAATACTACACATAGTAACACAATACACACTACACATAGTAACACAATAAATACTACACATAGTAACACAATAAAACCTACACATAATAACACAATCATTACTACACATAGTTACACAATAAACACTACACACAGTAACACAATAAATACTACACACAGTAACACAATCAACACTACACATATTAACACAATCAACACTACACACAGTAACACAATAAATACTACACATAGTAACACAATAAACACTGGGTGGGGCAGCCCTGAAATGTGGGCGTTCCCATTCAAATCTGGCTTTGCGCACATTCTCCGGTGTGCGTAAGTCCTTTTCCTCTTACACACTTCTAACCCTGGAATAAGTGCAGCGCCCCCATAAGGTGAAACATTATATTGCACTAGAAATATGGACTGTGTTACATTTTAAGCCACACAGACTCGTGCGTCACACAGCAGCAGCTGTGATCACTCAGCTGCTGCTGTGTGATTAATTAAAACTGTGACAGACACAGACTTCTGTCCACGTTGGTCACAGTGATTCAACTATTTTCATACTATGTCCAACGTAAAGTCACAGTTTGATCCACTAAATGCGCATGAGAGGATGGACCAGGAACTGTTCCCACACATATTTAAATGAGGCTCATCTTTAGTTCAGACTTGTTCACATCATCTCCATAAGACATTAAACTATTTATAATTAAAACTGTGTATTATGTAGGAAGCACTGGTTCTGTTTCACTGCAAACATCTCTGTCTCCTCTGGATTAAAGCAGGACGCTCTGCGGGATTATTTCCTCCAGCAGCGCATCACACTCTGTCACGCTTTAGAGCAGGTACCGTATTGATGATGATGATGATGCTGATGCACTGATCATTTATGAATGCACACACACATAGGAGAGGGAGATATGGGGAAAAAAAATCACATCACGATTTATTCTTTGTAAAATCACGATCACATCACGATTTTTTTCATTCAAATTATTTAGACTACTTTAAAGTTATTTACCAATAAAACAAACCAATTCACTTACTTAAAATCATCACCCTAAATGGAAAATAGGAATAAAAGATCATTTAAGACATTTTCAAATATTTTTTTTAAATTGTATGTAAGTAATTTATCAAACTGGTTCTAAGTACAATTAACATTAATCAAAAGGTCTGACATGTTCTTATAGTCACAGTCTTTTTACTTTGTTTAACTAAAGTGGTGTAACATTAGCATTAGCATCACTTGTTACATAACAAGCAGTATATCAGTCTAGTGATTTCTATTAGTTATTGAGGTAACACACTCATATTAATAAAATCCTACTTTAAACAGTGTTTGAACGCCTCATTTCACACAGTTTAGACAATCATATCCTTTATCAATAGATTTACAATAAAAACAATAATGGGTCAAAGTCAGTGGAGCCACAAAGACCCTTTTTTAATCACTAGCAGCACAATAACATTTTGTGTCACTTTTGACTTTTTCCTTCATTAAGGCTGAAATGTGATTAAATGATGTAGTGTTGCTTTTTTCAGGGCAGCTCTGAGTTGTTGAAAGTAGTTTTTAAAGTAAATCACATTCAGGACACTGTCTCTTTAAGAATGACTCAGCAGCAGCTCTGCTACACAGAGATAGTTAGAGAAAAAAAACACATGCAGTGTTGGTTTTTTACACGCGTAAACTAACACTATAACACACAGCAATATAAACAGTGAACAAAATTGTGCAGTTACATACCATCTCAGAAAGTCTGCCCTCTAGATCTTTCTTTCTGAAAGCATGTCGACGAGTCGGTGCGTGCTGTGTGAGGTATCTAGAGACGGCTCGTCAAGACCCGCCTTATGTTGCTTCTTATTGGTTTATTATTGAGTGATGCCTGCCGTGGTTGGTTAGATTTAGCCACAAGGAGACATGGATTAGTCTGGGATTAGTTATCTAAGTCAGTCAATCAAAGTTACTCGAGCTACAGAAAGCTGTGAGGACCAAAGTTCATTATCATGAAAAAAATTAATAGAGTGTTGAATGAGGAAATATAAGTGTGAGAAATGTCAAGTGTGGCGTGTGGTGTGAGAATGGGTCAAATTACGTGACTGTCACACTCAAAGGGTGAGGCTTGGCAGCTCTGCTAAATGTTAGGGTTAGCTTAGCATGTAGTGACCAATTTTCCATGTTTGAGTTAGCTTTGCATGTAGCGACCAATCCTACATGTTAGGGTTAGCTTAGCATGTAGCAACACTGGCTATAAGCTCATTTGTTATCTGATATATTTGTTATTGATTATAATTGAAGGAGATATGTGAGATTTAGTGTTGGATGAGCTGAAACCAACTGCCACATTGATCCACCTCTGGAGCTGATGGATGGATTTCAGTTGCATGCGACATGGAGGTCAACTGCCAGGTACAGCGTACAACACTGGGGAGAACATGAAAGTCCTATTTCTCACGATGGGTAAGCTGACACTGTGTGCACTCAGCAGCGCTCGCTAACCTGTGCTAACCTCGGCTATCGTCACTAACCTCTGCTTTTACTCCCACTTATTTTTCATCTCATTTCATATTTACTTGTTTTTACTTTATTGTGACGTTCCTTCTCTGTTGCATCTGTTCAACACATCGAACAACTGTTCACTTTCTGACAAAGGTGGAGAAACACAAGGATTTTTTGAGGGAAAAAAAGTGTGCCTGCATCGTAATGATTATAATATCTGACATAACCAGTGACGTGCCGTCAGGGTAGGCAAGGTAGGCAGTGCCTACCCAAGGGTGAATTGATATTTTGATTATTTAATTATAAAATTTTTTTTCAATTATAAATTATTTATTTTTCCATTTCCAATAGCCTACAGTACCTATAAGTTTTAAAGTGTCGAAATTTTGTGCGTTTCATAGCCCAAATTACTAAACAGCGCTATTTCCTGGAACAGCTGCACAGCATTTTTTTTTTTCTTTTTCGCTCCGCTGTAAGGCAGAGGGAGGCCACACCCCCTCCCAAAGGCACGTCGCTCCTCTGCCTCCTTTCTCATTGCGTGATTTTACATGTTTGCGCATGCGCAGTCAGGTCCCCAATATGACATCCATTTACGCGTAAAGGCAGCGCAGAGATCTGCCTTTGCACGTAACTGTGCTATGCTAAGTGCTATTTGTAAGTTCACAGCACATTAGTGAATAGATGACACGTGACTGCTGCTGCTACGTTCTCTAGCTAGTGGGCGGGATAACACTACAGTCAGGATGACAGCGCTAGAGATGATAGAGAAACTATGTTTTGAGGAAAAAACGACAGCTTTTAAAAGATGGAGACCAACACCTGAGATACCAGACCTTCAACAAAGATAAAGTCAGAACATGTTTCATACTTTTCACAGTGAATGGAACAAAAGGAAGGATTGACTTTGTGGATGCTCCTCACTGAGGATGTTCTAAGTTGTCATTTTTTCCGTGTTTCTGTGTTTCCAACACAAACAACAGATGTGCTGTCGTGTCATGAGATATATGTTGTTGGAGAGTATGGAGGCTATATTAAATAATTGTTTATGTTTCTTTAATGGTGTTTATGATGTTGATTTTGTTAGATGCTAAATACTTGTTCATGTGGATCTTATTGGGTTTTTTCTTTCTTATTATGAATTTTATATTTTGATAAGCGCATTGAGATGACTTTGTTGGAAATTGCTTTATACGAATAAAATTGATTTGAATTGAATTAACACTTGACAGCAGAAACATATGAAATTGTCATTGGTGGTCTCGATTTGCAACGTGCCTACCCAACCCTAGTGGTCACGGCATGTCACTGGACATAACCATAAAAAGGTCAACATGGCTGTAAAAATGGACCAGATTTTCTCCTGAAGCTGAAGGAGAGACACATGATTAAGTTCAGACATAATCAAAACAAACACACACACACACCAATTTATTCAGAGAGGAGATGATCATTAGGAGCATAATGAGACTGAAACAGAAACAGTTTCTCAGTATCAAGGACAGTCGCTGTAGCATCTCAGACACTGAAAATAAAAACATCCACATCCGTCACAACTAGTGGAAAAAAGGTTAAAAAAAAAAACAGCAACAACAACAGAAAACATTGCAGGAAGGAGAGAAAAATCTGAAAGTTCACAGAGATTTTGTGGATTAACAGTAGCTTTTATCATCCACCATTTTTCATCAGATCAAAAATAATCCCAACACTTCTTGGTTTAAAAATGGGTGGAAAATGTAGAAAGGACAGAATAATAATAATAATAATAATAATAATAATAATAATAATAATAATAATAATAATAAAGAGAAACAATCATAATGATGAGAATGCTTTACAGCATTCAGACAACAAAAACGAACAAAATGTAAAAAAATACACAAAACCAAAACTTGAAATCAAAACAAAGCAAAAGGGACAGAAGGGCGGTATATTAAAAATGTGTATCATAACAAAAATATATACCGATATTTGGCATGAACTGGTATATCGCCCACCCCTATCGTGATAATAAATACTGTATACATATATATCCGAGACCTGATCGGGAGATAATGTCCGATTCCGATCGAGTCTGAAACCATGTGATTGGGCCTGAATTCTGATCACGTGATCGGAAATCGGAAAATCCCTATTTAGAACCTGGACGAGCCCCCAAACAGTTATTAGTGATATTGATGAAAAACTCCTTCAGTGTGTGTGTGTGTGTGCACATTTTCAGCACTCATTCATTCTCATTTTATTGAGAGGTTTTAAATTCCTCAGTGTTCAGAACCTGGACGAGCCCCCAAACTGTCCAACATGTTTTCTGTGACTCCAGTCACCACGCTCTTCCTCACATCCTGTTCGTCTGCTCTTTTAATATCGTTCCTTCTTTATCTTCATCTTCATCCCTTTAATAAACCCCCAGCCCGCTCTTCACGGGATATGACAGCCACTTTGCGTCTGAAAGGCGGAGGACAGTCGAGTGAAATCAGGATGAAACCAGGCCTGCACTTCACGTGATGTGAGGCTGAAAAATGACTCTGCGTTAAATGTTGAATTCTTCACTCTCCATGTGAGGGATGATCTCCTGTCTCCAGTCTGTGACCAAGCAGTGCCCCCTGGTGGCCACAGCAAGCAGAACCTTTAAATAGTTTTCTAATCAAAGGTAAAATCATCTCCTGAGTGGCTCTAATTGGTTCAGCGAACACTGGAGAGCCTTCTTTGAATATTCAAATGAATAGAGACGTGATTTAAGGACATTCCTGAGGTGTATGTCATGTGTCAGTCATGTTTGAGTAGACAATCACTGTGAGGAGTCAATCACAGAGCAGTTCTTTGATAAAAAGCTGTGATAGTCGTTCCACGCTGCGCTGGAGGTTCCTGGAGCCTTTGATCAGCTGAGATAAATACTACCAATGCTGCTAATGCTACAAATGCTACTAATGAATACCAGTTTCACTAACAATGTCAACAACAACAAAAAATCAAAAACAATTAAAAAACACATAAAATTAATTATTTGCAAAATTACAAAAAATATAAGAAAAACTTCACAAACAACAAACTCAAAATGACAAAAGAAATAAATGCACAAAATGACCTTAAAAAACAAACACATGATGACAGAAAATGACACGATACGATGTGACCATCTTTGATCTGTTTGATCCCCCGTGGAGAGAAGTGAGGAACAATCAGAGCTTTTTGTTGAAACGTTGGACTTTAGACGAAGACACACTTTACATCAAAGCCTGTTTTTGGGTTGTTTTCCACAGAATGTTGAATTCTTCACTCTCCATGTGAGGGATGATCTCCTGTCTCCAGTCTGTGGCCAACTAGTGCCCCCTGGTGGCCACACCAACCTTTGAGAAATAAGCTCAACAGTTTTCTGATCAAAGGTAAAATCATCTCCTGAGTGGCTCTAATTGGTTCAGTGAACACTGGAGAGCCTTCTTTGAATATTCAATCAATAGAGACGTGATTTAAGGACATTCCTGAGGTGTATGTCATGTGTCAGTCAGGTTTGAGTAGACAATCACTGTGAGGCGTGAATCACAGAGCAGTTCTTTGATAAAAAGCTGTGATAGTCGTTCCACGCTGCGCTGGAGGTTCCTGGAGCCTTTGATCAGCTGAGGGAGAAAGGTCAAACATCTCCAGGTTCTCACAGCTGCACACATCACAGCCTCAGTGTGCGTTGGCGAAGGAGAGTGGTGGTCATTGGTTTGGAGAGAAGCTCATTGGTTGATGGAGCTTCAGCTTCTGTCAGAGAAACAACAAAATGAGATGAAAGGTCTGAATCAGCCGCTGCAGCCACGAAAACTAGAGTCTCGCTCTATAAAGGGCATGTTTTTATTCTGTAGATAGAGATTTTAATCTAAAAACATGCATTAATGGTCCCGAGACACGCATTTTAAGTCTAGAGATGTACATTTTATTCTATAGACTTGCCTTTTTTGTATAGGTGCCTTTTTAAACTATATCTGGGCATTTTTTCAGTAAATGTGCATTATGCGTATTTTTGGTCTGTATATGTATTTTATCCCTCTGTAGATGTGTATTATTGGTCTGTAGATGTGTATTATTGGTCTGTAGATGTATTTTATCCCTCTGTAGATGTGTATTATTGGTCTGTAGATGTGCATTATTGGTCTGTAGATGTGTATTATTGGTCTGTAGATGTGTATTATTGGTCTGTAGATGTGTATTATTGTGTATCTTTGGTATTTAAACATGTAAATAAGTACAGCAAGACAAGGCAAATGTATTTGTATAGCACATTTCAAACACAAGGCAACTCAATGTGCTTTACATGATCAAAAAGTGCAAGTGAAGAGGGGGAGAGGATATCCAGCCACTGGGGGGCTGGGCATGCAGCCTTTCCACACCTCCATGAGCTGGAGGGGAGGAGGGGAGCGGGTAGAGGGCCGGCGAAAACCAAAGTAGAAAAGGCGTTGACTCAATAAGCTTTGCTCTCCTCTGATACAGTCAGATGTTATGGTTCAGAGCCGAGAGTTCAACTGGCAGTAGGGGATAGGAAGGGGGGAGGGTGAGGACAGAGAGTCAGATCTCTAAACATCCTGGTGAGATTAGACACATCCTTGAGCTGGCATGTTGGGGGAGGCCAATTGGTGATATCTAATTGTTTTCGTTACAGGCTAGCATTCTTTCCAGTAGCCTTGGAGTTCTGGTCACAGTAAATCCAATAGTGTGGGATCAAACAGCAATTGGCCAAGACATCCTCTCCGTTCTTTCCAAGATCGATTTGATTGCATGCAAACGCTCCAAAGTAGCATCTTGCTTACTTTTTCGTTTGTTTATCATGATAGTCTGAGAGTTCAGTGCCCTGCCCAAACCTTCAGTGATGACTGGCAGTCTTCAAAAAGCAGCTGCCAATGTAATACAGACTTTACAATAGATCAGATAGCCACCAGCTCCAATTAGCATCATCCCTGCCACCATGATTCCAATCATGTAGATATCCTCGACGTCCGCAACGGAGAGTAAAGACAGGCACACACACAACCTTCTATTGGTCCCAGGAATCTATCGTGTATCCGGCTGGAAACGTTCCATCAGGGCACGCAGGCTCACCTCGGCCTGGTCTTCTCATTGAAAATAGATGACAACACTAATATTTGTCCTATAATGAGCTTGTGGCCATGTTAGTCATTTCACTTCCTATTCTAATGTTGCTTGTTCTTCTCCCGTTGGAGACGAAGCGTTAAAACAAGCTTTGGTCAGTTTCAAATATTTTATATTAACTCACTGAGTGCTAATTGTGGAGTGCCATTCACATCTAATAGCGTTAATTGTGTTTTTCGGCTGGGGTTGCTAGGAGACAGTTTGACAAAGCTCTCCGGTGAATATCTGACTTGTACCATGATGTAGTGACCAACGGGTGGCAGCAGCGCACCTTTGGGTGAGAGATCACCCGTGATGGGCAGAGCTCAGAGGGAGAGGAAAGGAGTTTACAAGACAGAAAATGGTGCTACGAGAGTTAAAGTTCCCACAGCAGCTCACACTCAACCAGAGCATGTGTGGAACTAAGTGGATTATTGAGAGTGTGGCGATACCAGATAAAAAGATTAAAAAAATAGAGCAAGCGGTGACACTCAGCATGTCTGGGATGAGGAGGAAGTTGTGTGTGTGGAGAATGACGAGGGGAGAGACTTGGAGGAACGCCAAAATACTGTAAGAAATCCATTCAACTTTGAGACAAATAATAAAATAATAATTTTGCCATCAAAAACCTGCTCTCAGTGTTGTTTTTGTAGTTTTATAGAAGGAAACTAATGTTGAGGTGTCACTAAAGCAAAAAAAAAACTGCTTCAAAGTCACTAATAGATTTTTTCAGAAAAAGACATTTTTCTTTGTCACAAAGTGGTGATTTGTGTGAAACTTTCCTCTATTAAACTGCTGATTACAGAAGAACAAAATATTCTGTGGGTCTTTAAAAATCAGTCAAAATGCTCTAAAACGTCTGGCACTGAATAAGTTAAGTTATTAACACTGTTATTAACAGTTATTAACACAGTTATTAACAGTTATTAACAGTGTCCTCTCAGACATTCAACAGGACTGAGGATTTGTCTCATTAAATCTGGTTTCTTCCCACGCTCCAGGAGTTTTTTTAGTGTTGGAATAGTGTTACGACCCTCTCTAGGATGTGATATCAAGGCTTGAGGGGCCGCAACATAAACAAGACGCCACACAGAAAAACAACGATTATCAAAAGTATTTATTAACAAAATTATAAAAGTACCAACAGAACAAACTAAAAGGGACTGGAGACCCTGGCCAAACTGAACAAAAGTAGGGAGGACACTGGGCCAAACCTATACAGGGCCGTCGTCCCAGCGTCCACCCTCTAAACTACAAAAACATTAAACTACAGGAACACGAAAACAGGACTACCAGAAATCTCCAGTCCAAACTAAAACAACAAACTTTCACAGATGTCCAGTGGGAGCTGAAGAACTCTCCCCACATGTCTGCTGCTGGTCAGTTGTTGTGCCTCCCGCTTTCTGGTCCTCTCAGCCCTTTATAAGCTCCTCCTCCCTCTCCTACCTGATTACTGATGTGAGCCAGGTGTGTTAGGAGAGGAGAGGAAGGGCAGGCTGAGAGGCCAGGAGGCACCAGCCGTAACAAATAGTGTGAGATCAGATTTAGTGTCAGTACGGTGAAAACGCTCCTGCAGGCTGAGATGTAGAGGAATGGATGTTTGTGGGATGATTAATGGGAGAGAAAATAGGAAAAACAAACAGCAGCTCAACAGCAGTGCATCACTATTTATCATCCAATCACAAGCACTCAGGCTGTGAAGAAATATTTGTCTGTAGACATGCATTTTGTCAATATTCAAACTTTTTTTTTATCAGTAGATAAGCATTTTTAGTCAGTAGATGATTATTTTTAGTGTATAGACATGCATTTTCAGTCAGTGAGGCTTATTTCTAGGCTGTATTAGACATGCATTTTGTCTATATACAATCATTTTTAATCTACATACATGCATTTATTGTGATATTCTACATGTTAAACCTTGTATGTGATAACCTGTTATATTTGTGTATATAATGTAATTATGAGCAATGATGCAGTTTATTGTTGTCTCCACTAGATGGCAGCTTCACACAACTCATGATGAAGCATATGATGCAGACAGGCTAAGGACTGATGATGATGGAGGATGGTTGGATGGGGGATGGTTGGATGGAGGATGGTTGGATGGAGGATGGTTGGATGGGGGATGGTTGGATGGAGGATGGTTGGATGATGATGATGGCTGGATGGAGGATGGTTGGATGGAGGATGGTTGGATGAGGATGGTTGGATGATGATGGTTGGATGGAGGATGGTTGGATGAGGATGGTTGGATGGAGGATGATTGGAGGAGGATGTTGGATGAGGATGGTTGGATGAGGATGGTTGGATGGGGGAAGGTTGGATGAGGATGGTTGGATGGAGGATGGTTGGATGGAGGATGGTTGGATGGAGGATGGTTGGATGATGATGGCTGGATGGAGGATGGTTGGATGGAGGATGGTTGGATGAGGATGGTTGGATGGAGGATGGTTGGATGAGGATGGTTGGATGGAGGATGGTTGGATGAAGGATGGTTGGATGGACACGTTGTCCTGTTTCCACTCAGAGGAACCAGTGAGTCAGGAGGAGGAGGAGGGGCAGGAGTTGTCTTGACAACCACCGGTAACACGTGCAACGGTTCCCATGGTGATGGTTTCCAAAGGACATCATCATCATCAGACGGAGAGGGAGGAGTCACTGATGTCTGAGCTCTGATTGGCTAATTTTGGGTCTGTTTGCCTTGCTTCTATTAAAGTTTATTTATATATATATATGTATATATATATATATATATACTAATAATCTTTTAGCAGAATAAAATAGAATTAAAGTAAACATTCAAGGGAATAACTGCTCCATATTTACACATTTACAAACATTCAATTATATTTGTTTTTAAAGGAAATGATGCAGATTAAAGCTTCTATTGAGCTCATAAATGTGTTCACTCTTTTATTTTCTATAAATGTTCTCCTTTCAAAATAAAGCTGAGCAACACATTTAGAGTTGAATCGTTTTCCCACACGTGTTTTAAACTGGAATGGGAACGTTTGGAGTAAAAGGATTCACACTGGTTCACACACTGTCACTGGTTCTGATCATCTCTTGATTTCAGCTCGACTCTAATGGGATTAAAGGAAATGAAGGTGGAGAAGTTTGTGGTTCTGTGGTCGAAAAAAGAGTTTTCCTAATGAATGAATGAAAACAATCAGAGAAAAGTCGAAAAAAAACATGGCGTCGTATCAAAGAAGCTGCTGCACTCTACATCACAGGTGTCAAACTCAAGGCCAGTGGCCCAAGTCCAGCCCGCAAAGTGTCCACATTCGGCCCCGACAATAAACACCAGATATGCCTGATACGGACATTTTTCATCACAACGTGGGCCATCAACAACCAATCAGAGAAGAGAAGAAAAAAAGACCAATCAGAGCATTAATACAGGTTAGGTTGGTTTTTGTCATTTTCTGTGTTAATGGTCTGGTCTTGTTGTTGTTTTGTGAATTTTTGTTGTCATTTTGAATGTCTGGAGTATTTTTTGTGTCATTTTGTGTTTCTGGAGGCTTTTATAATATTTTTGTAGCTTTTTTGTTAAATTTTAATGTAATTCTGTGTATATTTTTCATTTCATGTTTCATTTTGTGTATTTGTGCAGCTTTTAGTTTGGTTTTGTAATAATTTCTTGTATATTTGTTTGTCCATTTGTGTGTTTGTGAAGTCGTTTTCAGTATTTCTGTTGTAATTGTGTGTCATTTTGATGTTTTTTATGTCTATTCATCTATTGTGTCATTTTCTCACTATTTTTGTTCTCGTTTTTGTATATTTCTGTTGTTGCTTTGTGTGTTTCCCTGTGCGTGTTTTTATTGTTGGTTTGTGTGTTTTAAGGGGGTCCTTGTAAGTATTTGTTTTGGGGAATTGCACAGAGTTAGGCCAAGGGCCACATGTTTGGTTTATGAACTATGAAAGGATTAATCCTGAGTTCAAACAAACACAAAGAGTGAGACGTGAACCTCCAACGTTCAGGGTGAGGAGCAGCTGTTTAGAGCCAATAAAGATAAACATCTCACATCTATATAACTGCTTCCCCCTCCTCCTCTAGTGAAGACACACACACACACACACACACACACACACACGCTCTGTGTGCTGTGGTCCATGTGAGGGAAGGATTACACTGTGATTTGGAGGGTTTCCATCCAGCTTCACCATCTGTCACCAGTGCAGGACGACCAGCAAACAGGCAGGATTAGAGGAAGGATGTGGATCAACAAGAACATCAAAATCTGAACCTGAACCAAAGCCTGACTTATGGCTTGTTGCCATTGGCGGTGTCGGCTCTACACGGCTCTGTTTCCATTGAGCACCAACCAGACACGTGAAACTACCAGACTCTATGAATTGCACTTTTTTTTGCTGCCATTTTCACAAGATCACCAACAAAAATCAATGATGGCCAAATGCGTGAGTTGATGACTCTACGCTGTGATGATTCTCAGACCTAATCAGTGTCTGCTTTGAGCCTACGTCACATGTTCAACTCAACTTTATTTATAGACCGCAAATTACAACAAAGTCATCTCAAAGTGCTTAACAAAGAAATATAAAGTCCATAGTAAGAAAGAAAAAACCCAACAAGCATTTAACGACAGTGGTTTTTTATAGGAATACATCTCCATTAGAACCAGGTTCAGAGGTGGAGAACATCTGCTTCCAGTGGTTGGGGTTTTTGAACAGAAGGACAAACAGAATAGGATAGAAGGATAGACCATCAGAGACTAGTTGAGCTGTGAACCAATGATCAGGAACCACCAGCTCCAGCATCAAGATGCCTGAAACACAAAAGAGAGCCCTCGGAGGGAGAGGAGAAGACACAGACTGCAGAAAAAACATGATACACTCATTCCTAGTGGTTAACATTAATATTAAACATCATGCAGCATCCACCGTGCTCTGAAATGTTACCACTACAGATCAGATTTTGTCTGTACTGGGTGGACGTAGTGATCTCAGTGATCACGGACCTTGTCCAATGCTTTTTTTGGAACCTCAACGAAGGAGGTACTAAAAAAAAGTACCACAGAGGAGGTCCTTTTTCCCAGTGGAAACGCACCATTAGAGCATCAAACCCTGGATCTGAACCTGAACCTAAGCCTGACTCACATCATCAAACCCTGGATCTGAACCTGAACCTAAGCCTGACTCACATCATCAAAACTCAGTGACAGTTTAACTCCATAAACATCATCTATTCTACATCTACCATCATTATTGCTACAACAGGATCACATGATCAACATTCAGAATAACAACCAATCAGAGGGTCATTAACACAGGAAGCAACAAGGAAGTGTGTGTGTGTGTGTGTGTGTGTGTGTGTGTGTGTGTGTGTGTGTGTGTGTGTGTGTGTGTGTGTGTGTGTATGTGTGTGTGTGTGTGTGTGTGTGTGTGTGTGTGTGTGTGTGTGTGTGTGTGTGTGTGTGTGTGTGTGTGTGTGTGTGTGTGTGTGTGTGTGTGTGTGTGTGTGTGTGTGTGTGTGTGTGTGTGTGTGTGTGTGTGTTTCACGTTTTGATTGACTAGTTTAGTGGTTCTCAAACTTTATTTGCTCTATTTCTGAATCCTAGTCCTCATTTGGTCCGACTACAACATTTTGGTTATAAAACTATTTAAAAACATCTATAGATCATAATGATGGAATGAATGAGTAATAACACGCATTTTAAAAAAATCTCATTTGATATCAAGAATTTCTGATGTCCACAAAGACTGAGTTTTTGATCATGTTTGAGCTCAGATTTTACTGCATTTTAGTTTAAACAAGGTTTATATTTCACAAAGTGAAAGTATAGAAATACAGTTATTTAAGAGTGTGTTGATTTAATTTAAATAAAAAAGAATATTAATTAAAACAGTTCAAAAATATATTTACATATATTTACCATTTTTCTTCAACTCCACCAAACTCACCATATTTTAACCTATTATCATCACTTTTTCTTGCCACATTTTTTCTCCTTTTAATATATTTTTGCTACATTATTCCCTTTTCCAGCACTTATAAACCCTTTCCACTACTTTTACACCTAATGCCACAAATGTTGACCCATTATTGTCAGAATTCATGCTTATTTTTTCCAATTTAACCACATTCACCATTTGTCATGCCCATTATTTGCCAGTTTAAACTAAATGTTCCAACATTAACCCTTTGAACCCTTTTCACCACTTTTTCTGTCTGTTTTTGTCCACTTTAATTTGCAACTTTTAACCAATTTCTGTGGTTTTTAAAATCCCATTGGTCACTTTTAACCCTTTTTATTTCTGATTAAAAAAAGGTGCATAAGTAGCGTGAGAACAAAGATGTAAAGGAATATGAAACGGCCCCTGCTCAGACGTTTTTTGACTTTAATTCACAAATGATTTACATCTGTAATGATGTAAATCATTTGAGTGACAAGAGGAAAAACTGCTGGAGTAATATGAATATTATATGAGCTAAATATTGGGAGGAGAAAATGTAAATACTGTTAATTAATCCAACTCATCCAACGTGGAACGCTTCGTGCACCCGATGCTCAGAATCCAACGTGACTCATAAAAAGAATCAACTCTCCTGAAACGAGTCACATTCCTGCTCGTCTTTCTCCACCTTCACATTTGATAAAAGTGAGAGACAAAGGAACGGTTTATTTCAGCTCTGGGAGAGATTAGAGCAGAGTGACAGATGTGATTATCACCTCCTCACACACACACACACACACACACACACACACACGTTTTAAACAGAGCGAAGGATTCTTTGATTAAAGTTTTATCTGATTAAAAAAAGGTCAAAGTTCATCCCAAACTTTCTAAAGTTAGACTTTAATATCACAATTTAAAGGAGAACATTCTGTAAAAGAAGTCAGAACACTAAGAGTTGGGATTAAATCTTTACATTCAGGTTTTACATTTAACTTTTGAAAAAAGTCAGTGTTTTAAGATTAAATTCAAAATTTTACATTTATTCTCAGTTTTGAGGAAAAAAATCTGATTAGAGTCATTTTATGTTTTTAAATTGATTTTTGTGTATTTGTTGTCATTATGTGTGTTTTTTAAATCATTGTGTGTGTTTTTTATGTCATTGTGTTTGTTTTTTGTCATTGTGTGTGAATTTGTTGTCATTGTGTGTGTTTTTGTTGTCGTGTGTGTTTTTGTTGTCGTGTGTGTTTTTTATGTCATTGTGTGTGTTTATGTCATTGTGTGTGTTTTTGTCATTGTGTGTGTATTTGTTATTGTGTGTATTTGCTGTCATTGTGTGTTTTTTATGTCAGTGTGCCTATTTGTTGTCATCGTGTGTATTTAACGTCATTGTGTGTGTTTTCTATGTCATTGTGTATGTTTTTGCCATTGTGTGTGTTTTTGTTGTCATTGTGTGTGTATTTTATGTCATTGTGTGTGTATTTTATGTCATTGTGTGTATTTTATGTCATTGTGTGTATTTGTTGTCATTGTGTGTGTATTTTATGTCATTGTGTGTATTTTATGTCATTGTGTGTGTATTTTATGTCATTGTGTGTATTTTATGTCATTGTGTGTGTATTTTATGTCATTGTGTGTATTTGTTGTCATTGTGTGTGTATTTTATGTCATTGTGTATGTATTTTATGTCATTGTGTGTGTATTTTATGTCATTGTGTGTATTCGTTGTCATTGTGTGTGTATTTTATGTCATTGTGTATGTATTTTATGTCATTGTGTGTGTATTTTATGTCATTGTGTGTGTATTTAAAGTGTTCTCATGTGTTACATGATGAGAGGAGGTTTAACAGGTACTTGTTTCTCATCCACAGCTGCAGGAATCAAACAGGAAGTAAAGGAAGGATGTATTCGTGATGCGTTCAAGTGCAGCTCCGACATCAACCCAGGAGAGGAAGTGCTCGCGTGTCCTGCTCTTCCTCCACCGTCGTCTTCAAGGTTAGAAGAAGTAGTTTCTGGAAAACATCTGGCCCCATTCCAGCTGCTGCTGCTCGTTTATACTGGTTTTACTGGTTCAAACTGGTTTATACAGTTTATACTGGTTTATACTGGTTTTACTGGTTCAAACTGGTTTATACTGTTTATACTGGTTTATACTGGTTCATTAAGGTTTATACTGGTTTATACTTTTTATACTGTTTATACTGGTTTATACTGTTTATACTGGTTTATACTGTTTATACTGGTTTATACTGATTCATTAAGGTTTATACTGGTTTATACTGTTTATACTGGTTTATACTGGTTCATTAAGGTTTATACTGGTTTATACTGTTTATACTGGTTTATACTGGTTCATTAAGGTTTATACTGTTTATACTGTTTATACTGGTTTATACTGGTTCATTAAGGTTTATACTGGTTTATACTGGTTTATACTGTTTATACTGGTTTATACTGGTTCATTAAGGTTTATACTGGTTCATACTGGTTTATACTGTTTATACTGGTTCAAACTGGTTCATTAAGGTTTATACTGGTTTATATGAATGAGAATAACAAATGAAGACAGTCTGTGCTTTTGTGCAGCTCTCCTGTTTGTAGAGGTGATGGTTGATCGATGGTTTCCAGTCTAACCAGATTGTAGATCTAAGGCGGCCTTTCTCAAAGAGCGATCCGCGGACCACTCGTGGCCCTCCAGCTTCCTCTAGTGGTCCCATAGTTTATTAGTCAAACATATTTTTTTAACTAATATATTTTCATGTTCCGTGTTTTTTATTTTTTTTTACTTTTACTCGTTAGTTTGACAAACTCTATGAGTGGAAAGTCTGTGTGACATAAAAGGGTCAGTTGAGAGACTACAGGTGAGGCACTTTGCTTTAATTAAAACCAAGCTGTAAATAAATAGTTCAATAAACATTTGATTTACATTTAGTTAGAAGTATTTTGACTAAAACACATCTTAGTCATCAGGACTATTTAGTCTATAGTTTTAGTCATAAACACGACAGTAAGATTCTAGTCGACTAAATATGTTACAGATTGGTTATTACATGATATATTAATGTTTGTAAACTAATTTACTGTGAAAAGTAACATCACATGAGTTCTGATTGGATTTTGTCTGTGACGAAAATATAGAATGTGCGTGTGTGCGTGTGTGTGCGTGTGTGTGTGCGTGTGTGCGTGTGTGTGTGCGTGCGTGAGTGTGTGTGTGTGTGCGTGCGTGTGCGTGTGCGTGTGCGTGTGCGTGAGTGTGTGTGTGCGTGTGTCTACATTTTTAGCTGTAAGCTTTTCTTCTCATCCTGTGATCAGCTTTATTTCACACACGCGCACTGACGACGCTGATCCACCCTCCGTGCGCGTGCGTGTGTGGGTACTCTGAGGGGGCGTTACCTTCACCGACCCGCGTGTGCGTCTCTGTACGTGCGCGCGTGCGTGCGTCCGCGAGGGACCGGAGGAGGAGAGCGGAGCGGATGCAGCCCAGGCCCCGGTAGAGGAGCGACGGACCGGGGACGGACCGGCGGTGTGTGTCGGTGAGCAGCAGCCATGGGCGGACACATCACCAGAAACGCCTTTTACGGTAAGAAGGACGTTAACCGCGTCTGTCCCGGTCTGTCTCTGACAGACGGTCTCCTGTGGTGCGCAAAGTGCGGTGCGCGGACCCAATGCTGCACGCGACGAGTCCGCGGTGGGACTCCACTGAATAATATCAGAGTTAATGAAAATGAAAGTGTGGATATTTAACAGCTGATACTCGTGCTTTTAAATGTGTGCAAAAAATAAATAAAACAACTGGACATGCACATGTGTAATAGTTGTGATGCTTTGGGAGTAACCATGGGGATGAATTAATTCATTAATACGTATTTATTTATCTATCTGTCTATGGAGGGCTGTGATGGTCACAATTGAGAAAAAGGTTGAAAGTATTGCAACGTTTTCCAAGAACAAAACATGAATGTGTGTAAACAAAAATGAATTTCTTTGATGACAGACATGGTAAATAAATAAACAAATTAATTAATGTATTTATTTATTTATTAAATAATTGTGGTGTGATTTGTATTTTTGGTTAATGTTTGTGGGCTGTTATCTTTTCTTATTTATTTATTTTTTTGCTAATTTGGTCCAAATTAGCAACAAATAAAAGGGTTAAAATTATTATTATTATTTATATTATTATTGTTATTATTATACTTACCACAAATGACAAGTTCTATTTCCAATGACTATTTTTGGACCTAGTTTGATGAGCCAATAGCAACTCATTGTCTACGACTATATTTTTAGGCTAAAATTGGACTATGATGGACGGTTTATTAACAACCCCATTTGAATAACTATAATTGGGCTAAATTTGGACCAATTTTGACTAAATAAGGGCTAAAATTGGACCAACCCACCTTTTCAAACTTGATTTTTCTGTATTCTGTAAAGTGATTGAGTCCCAAAAAAGGTGCTGTATGAAATTGATGCATTATTATCATTATTATTATTATCACGGTCCAATAATAACAGAATTTATGACTATATTGGGGCTAAATCAAGGCTAAGACGGAGCCACCAAAAAGAATACCTCATTAACGTTGG